>NC_057797.1:93483437-93783437 GCF_018294505.1 Triticum aestivum | reverse complement strand
CTTATTACCAAAATCAGTCCCACTGAGTTTGTGTAATCGGTCAAACCGAGTTGAGGTTTTACCCTAACCCTAGCACATCGGTCCCGCCGAGTTGATCATATCGGTCCCACCGAAATACCTAACGGTCACATTTTGAACTAAATCGGTCTGACCGAGTTTCATGATTCGATCCCACCGAGTTTGGTAAATTGTGTGTAATGGTTAGATTTTGTGTGGAGGCTATATATATCCCTCCACCCACTCTTCATTCGTGGAGAAAGCCATCAGAACGTGCCTACACTTCCAACATACATTTTCTGAGAGAGAACCACCTACTCATGTGTTGAGACCAAGATATTCCATTCCAACCACAAGAATCTTGATCTCTAGCCTTCCCCAAGTTGCTTTCCGCTCAACTCTTCTTTCCACCAAATCCAAATCCGTGAGAGAGAGTTGAGTGTTGGGGAGACTATCATTTTAAGCACAAGACCAAGGAGGTCATCATCAACACACCATCCATTACCTTTTGGAGAGTGGTGTTTCCTAGATTGGTTAGGTGTCACTTGGGAGCCTCCGTCAAGATTGTGGAGTTGAACCAAGGAGTTTTTAAGGGCAAGGAGATCGCCTACTTCGTGAAGATCTACCCAAGTGAGGCAACTCCTTCGTGGGTGATGGCCATGGTGGGATAGACAAGGTTGCTTCTTCGTGGACCCTTCGTGGGTGGAGCCCTCTGTGGACTCGCGCAACCATTACCCTTCATGGGTTGAAGTCTCCATCAACGTGGATGTACAATAGCACCACCTATTGGAACCACGCCAAAAATCTCCGTGTCTCCAATTGCGTTTGCACACTCCAATCCCATCCCTTTACTTTCTTGCAAGTTGCATGCTTTACTTTCCGCTGCTCATATACACTTGCCATGCTTGCTTGAAATGTATTGTGAATGTTTAAACTTATGCTAAAACTCTACCTTAACTTAAAGAAATTAAAAACTGCTACTTTTCTTTGTTGAGGGTCTAATCACCCACTACTGCAGGATGGTCCAAACGCGACACTATGATCAAAGACCCTTCGGTGAAACTGTGTGCGATGCCATAATCACAAACGGGGGTGTAAAAAACCCGTCAAATAAGGTGCAAAACGTTTATGATGACGGATGCATCAAACATGGTTCAAATTTTAGTTCCGTGTGCGATGCAGGGTATACGGTTCAGTTCAATTAACTGTTTGGGATGAGGAGGAACAAAAGAAATGGGCAGCCAGATGAAGGCGTGTGCAATATATAGCATACAATTCACTAGGATGAACTGTGTGTGATTAGGCAACACAATGGAAACGGTTCAACTGAATAAGATGTGTGTGATATGCGGCAAACAGGTCCGTAATCAGAAATGTGTGCGAAGACCAATAATAACACAGATGATTGCTGCTAATAAGCTGTGTGATTTGCTCTGTCTACAATAGAATAACATGTATATATATAACTAAAATAAACATCCAATTACATAAGTGACTATACATATCATTCGCACACACCTCAATAAACAATTGCGCGCATTCTAAAGTAGGAGAAACGATTGTCTAGTCATCTACTTCTTGTGACGCTCCCACCACTGCTATGTCGCTCGATCCCTCATCTGGGTCAGGAAGAAGACAATTCCTCATGTCAACGATCCGCCTGTACATCTCGTAGCTTGTGTACGCGTCCATGGCCGCGTACTTGACATGTTGTTCATCTAGTCTCTTATGCCACAGACTGTGCCAGGCGTTCATGTCCTTATTGCTCTCATTCTTCATCTTCATGTAGTAGGGGTCGATGATAGCCGAGGCGAGGTTAACCAGGGAGTTCAGTTTGTTTCTGTCACTGCCCTAGACCTTGTAGTGGCTTTGGATGTTGACAAGATTCGGGCATTTCAAGCACGAAACCTTGAGCGCTTTTAGATCGTTGGTGGTGTCCACCGCAGCGAAACTGTAGTTGGAGCTGTTGATAAACCTGGAGAAATGCTCGCAAGGCGTTGTGGCCAGGTGGTAGACGAGGATATCATGTCGCATGCACAACTGGGCGACGACAACCTTCTGATCGTGCCCGGCACGACCCATGCTGTACTCGAGGTCGAAGCCGACCACTTGATACTTTTCCTCGGCAAGGAACTGCTCCATAGTTTGGATGGAGCTCTCCACCGAGACCGAATCGTTCGTGTACACCACCGAGAGAGCCTTCCCCCTCACGTGGGTGTCCACGACGTGTTGCATGGTGAACTGCCCGCCGTTGTCGTCGGCGGCCGCTGGGAGCGCCATTGGAACTGCTGGATGTCCTCTCTATATGTGTCCTTGTGGGTGTGCTTATTGTGTCGTGTGAGACGAGAGATGAAGGTAAATGGCTGCAGGAATAAAAAGGTGGCCAGGCGGCATGGATTCTCGGCGCGTCCGCATGGCAGTTTTTGCAGTGCGTAACTGCATCGTCGTGCCGCACCTGGCGCAACCGCATGCACACGAACGTGCGTGATCGTGCGCCGGCCCCAAAAACTGGCAGCGCGCATGGAGGGACGAGGGCAGAGCACCCGGAGGGACGCGAGAGTAGAGCGCATGCGGCGGGACGCGAGCAGAGCGTGCCGCGGTCGCCTGAACTGCAAGCAACCACACACATAGAGCAGTTGAACACGCAGGAAATGGCCGCCTACAAGCTGGCCGACAGTTGCATCGCTGCGTAGAGAGCGGTTGTGTGCTACCACCTCTGTCTAGTCTATAGTCCCCTTTATATTTTGTGCCATACTTTGCCCTCAAATTTAACCAACAAAATGTTAATGCATGTTATAAAAATTATATAATTGGAACTATGTTCAAATACGAATCCAATTATATAATCTTTGGCGACATGCATTCGTATTTTCTTAGTTAAATCATACTTATAAACCAGGACGGGGGTATAGTAGGTAATTAAATCACAAAAGTTTTTTATTAACTCTATGTGTACGTGGCCTTTCATCCTCCTCTCGCACGTCTTGTCACCCCGCTGCCGCAGACGGCTTACAGCGCAAGCTTGCACAGCGCACAGGGGCGTTCTTTTGGCCAAATACTGGCGCCAATGAATCATCGGTGAGCCCATTCCCGCGCAACCTCGCATGTTCCCGCGCAAGCTTTCTGCCCGACTCGGTGAAATCCCCCAAAATCCCAATGCTTGCCGGCCTGCTATAAAAACCCTCACGGCCAGCGAGTCCTGCGTCGCATTTTCCGCTCCCTTCCTGTAGCTTATTTCGTGTTCTTCTCCACAATCGCCAATGGCACCGATCCATCGTCATCGCTCAGCCACTCTGTCGTCATCAGAGGATAGCTCCAGCTGGGAGGCTACACCGCAGTGGTAGCGCAGTCCCTGGCGTAGTGTACTGCGCGTGGCGTCCCTATTGGGTGTGCGCGGAACACCCACCACACGCTCTGCCGCCGGTGCCCATCGACAGTTGTTGCCGCCACACTACCGTTGAAAGCCAGGGCCATCGCCCGCTTCGCCGCCACGTCCCGAAGGCGGGAGGTGGCCGTCGTGGCCTCCATCCCACTATCGGCCACCATGGCCATCACCCGCTCCGCCACTGCGGCCCGAA
This sequence comes from Triticum aestivum, assembly GCF_018294505.1. Classification (NCBI taxonomy): domain Eukaryota; kingdom Viridiplantae; phylum Streptophyta; class Magnoliopsida; order Poales; family Poaceae; genus Triticum; species Triticum aestivum. Next base: position 93,779,862 of record NC_057797.1, on the reverse strand, counting down.
GGCGGGAGGTGGTGGTCGTGGCCGCCACCCCGTCGTCGGCCGCCGTGGCCGCCAGCCCACCGTCGACCGTCGGGGTCATCACCCGCTCCGCCACCACCGCCCAAAGGTGGGAGGCGGAGGTGGATGCCCGCACATGCGTCAGCGACCTTGCGCGCTACACCAAGTTCCCGCGAGAGGAGGAGGAGCGCCTCATCGAGCACGCAAAGAGCCTTACCGCCGTCGTGGCTGCGGCACACGCCGCCTCATTGGTGGGGAATCAGGACTGCTTCCTAAGAGCAGTGTGTCTACCAATTTCACCATGGCGGCCTACGAGTAGAACCACCGCTTCAGGTGGGGTCGTCTGGAGTGGCAGAGGGTGTTCGAGGTGAGCGTCGCTGAAGCTGCAACAGCGGCAGGTGATACGTCTCCAACGTATCTATAATTATTTATTGTTCCATGCTATTATATTATTTGTTTTGGATGTTTAATGGGCTTTAATATACCTTTTTATATTATTTTTGGGACTAACCTACTAACCAAAGGCCCAGTGCAAATTGTTGTTTTTTTTGCCTATTTCAGTGTTTCACAGAAAAGGAATATCAAACGGAATCCAAACAGAATGAAACCTTCGGGAGAGTTATTGTTGGAACAAACGTGATCCAGGAGACTTGGAGTGGACGTCAAGAAAGAAGCGAGGAGGCCACGAGGCAGGAGGGCGCGCCCAGGGGGGTAGGCGCGCCCCACCCTCGTGGGCCCCTCGCAGCTCCACCGACGTACTTCTTCCTCCTATATATACCCATATACCCCGAAAACATCCAGGAGCACCACGAAACCCTATTTTCACTGCCGCAACCTTCTGTGCCCGTGAGATCCCATCTTGGGGCCTTTTCCAGTGCTCCGCCGAAGGGGGAATCAATCACGAAGGGCTTCTACATCAACACCATAGCCTCTTCGATGATGTGTGAGTAGTTTACCATAGACCTTTGGGTCCATAGTTATTAGCTAGATGGCTTCTTCTCTCTCTTTGGATCTCAATACCAAGTTCTCCTTGATTCTCTTGGAGATCTATTTGATGTAATTCTTTTTGCGGTGTGTTTGTCGAGATCTGATGAATTGTGGGTTTATGATCAAGATTATCTATGAACAATATTTGATTCTTCTCTGAAATCTCTTATACATGATTTAATATCTTTGCAAGTCTTTTCGAATTATTAGTTTGGTTTGGCCTACTAGATTGATCTTTCTTGCAATGGGAGAAGTGCGGTGTCCTTTCCCAATGATAGCAGGGGCAGCAAGGCACGTATTGTATTGTTGCCATCGAGGATAAAAAGATGGGGTTTATATCATAATGCTTGAGTTTATCCCTCTACATCATGTCATCTTGCCTAATGCGTTACTCTATTCTTATGAACTTAATACTCTAGATGCATGCTGGGTAGCGGTCGGATGTGTGGAGTAATAGTAGTAGATACAGAATCGTTTCGGTCTACTTGTCGCGGACGTGATGCCTATATACATGATCATGTCTAGATATTCTCATAACTATGCGCTTTTCTATCAACTGCTCGACAGTAATTTGTTCACCCACCGTAGAATTTGCTATCTTGAGAGAAGCCACTAGTGAAACCTATGCCCCCCGGGTCTATCTTCCGTCATATTATTTTCCTATCTACTTGCTATTTCCATAGTTTTTTATTTTGCAATATTTATTTTCCAATCTATACAATAAAAATACCAAAAATATTTATATTACCATCTCTATCAGATCTCACTTTCATAAGTGACCATGAAGGGATTGACAACCCCTTTATCACGTTGGTTGCGAGGTTCCTGTTTGTTTGTGCAGGTACTAGGGACTTGCGTGTTACCTACTACTGGATTGATACCTTGGTTCTCAAAACTGAGGGAAATACTTACGCTACTTTGCTGCATCACCCTTTCCTCTTCAAGGGAAAACCAACGCAAGCTCAAGAGGTAGCAGCACGCACCGTATTGCGGTTGCCCAGCTCGTCGGTAGGCTCCTCCTCCTCCGCCTCTTATTGAGCGCGCTCGGCAGAGGAGAGGCAGTCGGAAGTAGTACAAAGCCCCTTCGCAGTAGTAGTATTTAGGCGCTATTTTGTTCAGTTCATCTGACTATAGATGTGGTGGAACTGTACAACGTACTTAAAATTAGCTAGTATATATAGTTGAACAAGCTATTTCGGTACGTGGTTGGCAACAATTGGGGAAAAGTTTGGTCGGTTCAGCTGTCGAGTTGAAATGTTTGTATAAATTAAGAACGAATGCTTAATCTATGAATGAAATCTATGCTTAATTACTGAATTTTAGTTGCAAAAATTAGATACTGCTAGTGATTTTTAGCTACATATTTTGACAAATCGCAGTGTTACAAGGTTGACAAATGGCAATGTTACTAGATCAACAAATGTCAATCTTTCCAGTTTGACAAATGGTAACATACCCAATATGACAGATGTAAATCACACCAATTTGTTTGTAAGTGCTTGCACATGGGTCATCCAAAAGAACCGTTTGCGTTGAAGAGATGCACCAATCCTGCTCTCACTTTGCATCATGTCGTCCCGGGGCCGACGGGCGGGGGCGGGAGGACGATAGCTGGCGGCGCTGAGAGGTAGTGTTCGGCGGCGGCGTCCCAGGCCACTAAGGGGGCGCGCACATGGAGAGGAAGGTGGGCGGCCATGGAAGTCAAAGGGCTCGCTTCTTAGTGAGCCTGCACAGCGTACAACTCGCATGCTTCCCCATGAGCCTACGCATTCAAGGACAGCTTGCACTCCTCTCGGCCAGCCTGCGCACTGGACTGCGCTCGCACGCCTCCCGTTCAGTCAAGGTCAAGCAGCTATCCGCACGACACCTCCTACAATCATTAAAACCAAGACATGTGGCATCACGTGAATGGTTAACAGAACACACATGGTTTGTATTATACAAACATTTGAGATATTAAAGTTGCAGCTATTTTTTTCAAAATGCCTTTATTGGTTGTCATTATTCGAGTGCGACTTCTCTCAAAATGGACACGAAAAATACAACATCATGTCGGGTGCCATTCCATGGTAGCATGCCAAGTTTCATGAATTTCACACGAGTTTTGGAATTACTAGAATTTAAAAACCAAACATCTCAATGTTTTGCCGGCAATCAACGGTGCCCTGGTGTTTGAAATTCATTCCCATTTCTTGCATAGGACCTAAGCATTCACCCAAGGACACAGATTTGATTTTTCAACCAATTTATATGCACTGGAGCATATGCATGTAGTTCAAATTTGAATTATGCACATAAATGCATTGAAAACTCAGTTAATGCATAAAAATGTCCAAACGAACCCCGAAAAATCACAAAAATTGACACAACACTCCTGTTGTTCTATGTTGACACGAGAAATTTTTTGGAAGCAATAAGAGGCAATGGATATCGTTTCGTCCCAAAGGTGGGACGTTCCCTACCCAAACCATCATGCTTGTTGTGAGAAGCTCTGGTTTGTGAGAAGCATATACCCAAACCTGCCCCAAACGGGACAAATTTTTTACCACGACATGTTGATGCCGCTCCATGAAAGCATGCCAAGTTTCATGAATTTCAGACGAGTTTTGGATTTACTAGAATTTAAAAACCAGGCATCTCAATGTTTTGCCGGCAATCAATGGTGCCCTGGTGTTTGAAATTCATTCCCATTTCTTACATGGGACCTAAGCATGCACCCAAGGACACAAATTTGATTTTTCAACCAATTTATATGCACTGGAGCATGTGCATGTAGTTCAAATTTAATTATGCACATAAATGCATTGAAAACTCAGTTAATGCATAAAAATGTCCAAACGAACCCCGAAAATCACAAAAATTGACACAACACTCCTGTTGTTCTATGTTGACACGAGAATTTTTTTGGAAGCAATAAGAGGCAATGGATATCATTTCGTCCCCAAAGGTGGGACGTTCCCTACCAAAACCATCACGCTTGTTGTGAGAAGCTCTGATTTCTGAGAAGTATATACCCAAACCTACCCAAATGGGACAAAAATTTTACCATGACATGTTGATGCCTCTCCATGATAGCATGCCGAGTTTCATGAATTTCAGACGAGTTTTGGATTTACTAGAATTTAAAAACCAAGCATCCCTATGTTTTGCCGGCAATCAACGGTGCCCTGGTGTTTGAAATTCATTCCCATTTCTTGCATGGGACCTAAGCATGCACCCAAGGACACATATTTGATTTTTCAACCAATTTATATGCACTGAAGCATGTGCATATAGTTCAAATTTGAATTATGAACATAAATGCATTGAAAACTCAGTTAATGCATAAAAATGTCCAAACGAACCTCGAAAAACACAAAAATTGATACAACACTCCTGTTGTTCTATGTTGACACGAGAAAATTTTTAGAAGCAATAAGAGGCATTGGATATCATTTCATCCCCAAAGGCGCGACGTTCCCTACCCAAACCATCATGCTTGTTGTGAGCAGCTCTGATTTGTGAGAAGCATATACCCAAAACTGCCCCAAACGGGACAAATTTTTTACCACGACATGTTGATGCCGCTCCATGATAGCATGCCATGTTTCATGAATTTCAGACGTGTTTTGGATTTACTAGAATTTAAAAACCAGGCATCTCAATGTTTTGCCGGCAATCAACGGTGCCCTGATGTTTGAAATTCATTTCCATTTCTTGCATGGGACCTAAGCATGCACCCAAGGACACATATTTGATTTTTCAACAAAAAATATGCACTAGAGCATGTGCATGTAGTTCAAATTTGAATTATGCACATAAATGCATTGAAAACTCAGTTAATGCATAAAAATGTCCAAACGAACCCCGAAAAATCACAAAAATTGACACAACACTCCTGTTGTTCTATGTTGAGACGAGAAATTTTTTGGAAGCAATAAGAGGCAATGGATATCGTTTCGTCCACAAAGGTGGGGCGTTCCCTACCCAAACTATCATACTTGTTGTGAGAAGCATATACCCAAACCTACCCCAAACGGGACAAAATTTTTACCACGACATGTTGATGCCGCTCCATGAAAGCATGCCAAGTTTCATGAATTTCAGACGAGTTTTGGATTTACTAGAATTTAAAAACCAGGAATCTCAATGTTTTGCCGGCAATCAACGGTGCCCTGGTGTTTGAAATTCATTCCCATTTCTTGCATGGGACCTAAGCATGCACCCAAGGACACATATTTGTTTTTTCAACCAATTTGTATGCACTGGAGCATGTGCATGTAGTTCAAATTTGAATTATGCACATAAATGCATTGAAAAACTCAATTAATGCATAAAAATGTCCAAACGAACCCCGAAAAATCACCAAAATTAACACAACACTCATGTTGTTCTATGTTGACATGAGAAAAAATTTGGAAGCAATAAGAGGCAATGGATATCGTTTCGTCCCCAAAGGTGAGACATTCCCTACCCAAACCATCATGCTTGTTGTGAGAAGCTCTGGTTTGTGAGAAGCATATACCCAAACCTACCCAAATGGGCAAATTTTTACCACGGCATGTTGATGTCGCTCGATGATAGCATGCCAAGTTTCATGAATTTTGGACGAATTTTGGATTTTCTAGAATTACAAAAGCAAGTACGTCGACGTTTGCCGAAGAGCCACGGTGTCGTGGTGTTCGAATTTCATCCCCATTTCTTGCATGGGAGACAAGCATAAACCCATGGACACATATATGATTTTACAACCCATGTTGGTGCACCGGAGCATGTGCATGTCGTTTAATTTCGAATTGTGCACCTGAAATGGCTAGAAAACCAATTTAATGTATAAAATATTCAGACGAACCCTGAATAATTCCAATTCTTTTATGACACACATATAGTTGCATGTTCACTCCAGTGAAAAGGTCTAGCAATTCAAACACCGTTCATTGCCGCTGTGACCCCATTATGTAATTCAAATCAAGATGAAAAATCAAGTAGATCCCACATAGTTAATTATCACCAACCATGTGAGATGCAGCACAAAATATCCTGGAACACCGTCGGTGTATAGTATGCCTATGGCTTACACGAGAAGGTGCGTCGGGTACAGTCCACAGCCGACGTCTCAAGCACACTAGCTCGCTCGCCAAATATCATTTCACTCTTCAATCATCGCCGGTGAAAGATGGACACATGGACCCGCGTCGTGAGGGCAACTTCGATGGCCCACTCCGGTGGGAGCGCGGACACAGCCACCATGCGCATGCTAACAAGGTGCATGAGCACGGCCGCAATCTGCGACCGGGCAGCCATGGCAGCCCAAACGGCCGCTGTTGCTTCTCAGGTGGCGGCAACAACATCTGGCTCGGGGATAACAACTGGCGAGAGCGTCACAACAGCTGCCCATTCCGCAGCGGCGGCCTTAGCCCTGATGGAGGCCGCCCACGCTCAGCTCCTGGTGGTCACGGCACAAATTGAACGAAACTTCTCCGACAATGGTCGGCAACCCACGACCGAAGAGCTGGCAATCGTTGAGAGTGTTCGAGCAGTCGTCCGTTCCTCCGCCGCATACCTTGTGACGACGGAACCCGTCCAAGCCCAGATCATGTCCGCCCATGCCCAGCTCGTGGCGGCCTTTTCCAAAGAGATGGCAGATGCGGATGGCGAGATGCTTGCCGAGTATAGTGCGATGGATGCCATGGAGCCCCTTCCCCAGGAGACCGTCGGGTGCGAGCTGGACATGGAGGCGGCGGCGGAGGTCGACAAACACCAGCCGTAGTAGTACTCTTTGTTTTGTTTAATTAAGAGTGCTGGTCTTTAATTTGTTAGAGTAATGTTTAGGTCGGCTAGCTCTGTTTAATTGCTGAACTTCCTGGATTAAGAAGTTAGTCTCCTTTGTGTACCCAAATTATGCAATGACGTGGATGACCAGTGTAACCAAGGAAATTCAAACCAAAATTTTTGACGTTCAAACTCATCATACACGTGTTAAGCTATTTGAATCGTTTGTGATGTTTACATATCGTACACAGTTCTGAATAAGGGACCGTGTCTGATGACACTTTGCGCGCCAGTTTTTCTGCTGAAGCGATTCCAAATTTTCGGCTTCCGTGGTAATATCTACCTCCCCGCCCCTTCCCATTACCAAAAGTCACAATTCACCTATTTCCGCCTTCCTTTCCAAGTTGAAACCTTCACTCCTTGCTTGCAGCACTGCCTCCTAGTCGGCGACCCTCCTTCACGCTGCTCGGCCTCGTCTATCTAGGCAGGTAATCCACACACCCGACCCCCATCCTCCTCCTCCTTCCACATCCCATATGCCCCGACCGCCGGCGCGAGCATGACACCTTCCACCCAAATCATCGACCCCTCCATCAAATAAGCGCGACCCTAAGCCATGATGCACGCAGTATAGCCAGGATATGAAAGAGCATTTGGCAGCGGAGAAGCAAATCGCGGCCGCACGCGCGGATGAGGTCGCGATGGCTGACATTCATGTCGACCCCCAGATCTTGGAGGAGCACCTTGCCATTTGCTAACTATGCCGGTTAAGCATGCTCGATTTACCCGTTGCGTGTGCTGCTCCTGCATTTCCTTCACAAATTCTAGTGAATTGTGCTATCTAATTTTACCATGCAATCTGTTGCTCTAGTGTATATGTTCTATATGTCATGCAATGTGGTGCTCACTTATTAACTGTTTTGTTAATTTGTTGTCGTCTTCAGTTAACTGTTTGGTTCAATTCTGCAAATGTGATGTTCAATTCTTTAGGCTGCAATTTTTTATTGTCTTCCATGTAAGAAATAAATCAAATTTATCTTTACAAAATACATGATAAATGAATACAATTTCTATATTTCCAAGTTGTCAAGCATGGTTGGTTTGGTTATACATTGTGTAATGTGGTGCTTAGTTAATGTTTGGTTTATTTGTGTTGTGGTGTTTAGTTAACTGTTTGGTTCAATTTTACAATGCGATGTTCAATAGTTGTGGATGCATTCTGTTATTGTATACCATGTTAGGAATAAATTGAATTTGGTTGTAGTAAATACTTAACCTGATGACTAACTACCTTATATGTGTTGCATGGAAACAATGGGAAGCACTGAGGTTTACAATCGAGGTTAGCACGTGCATGGTCCGTTGTCTAATAGCACATTATTGTGCAATTGCAGGAACCATTCTAGTATTTTGGTTTTTAACAATTTGGTCTTGCACATGTAGGTCCTACTGTCAGAGGTTTTGATCCACTATTCGACCCTTTTTGCATATGGAGAAATGAGTTGTCCATGAATATCAATCAAATCAAGAAACTCAGAAAGATTGTTAGGATAAAGAAATTAGCGACAAAAAACAACAAAATCTTTGTCTTCACAATGAAAAAGACATCAGTTTACTACAAGATGGTACTAACTATTATACCTTGCCTTTTTTATTCCTTTTCCCCATTTCTAATATAGAGAAGATATTTATGCATATTCTTATTTTTAGGCCTTTCCAAAGCAGTTCATTGATGATTACTTCTCAACCCACCTCTATGGTCAGGAAGCGAGGAAGGTTTTCATACAACACCCACGGTTCAATATTGAAGTGTTCCTGAAGAGGACGAAGGAAGGACGGTCAATCATCCACAGGCACTGGCCTAAAGTTGCAAAGACTTTCAACATGAATGAAGGGTCAATATCCGCCTTCCGCTTCAGCAGTTTTCCAGATGAGATGCATCTTTCTATATACCATCTATGATGTTAATTTCGAAAGGTTCTACATATTGCATGTGAAACTTGATGCTGGTGCAGTTGTGTAATGTGATAGCTGAGTGCTGAAGCTATATCATGTTGTACTCTGATGTATTTCAATTATGAAATTATGCATCCTTAATATGGAAATGAAATATATTATGTTCTTAATATGAATGTCAATTAGATTAATAAATAGATTAATAATAATAGGGCAATTAGCCTGCTAATGGTGAATTAGCCTGCTAATTGGGTTTTGCTATTGCAAACGGTTGTTGAAAAAATGCCGTGGGCGATGACCTCAGGCAACGCACACAGTTTCTAGGAATAAAGCGTGTTGGATCAATGAACAATCACACAAGACTTTCTTTTGAAAATTATTTGCGTTAGGCCACCTTGCGCAAATGTTTATCACATAAAAACTGTGTGTGATGGACAACCTTTGCCACACAGTTTCTTCTTTGGACCGTATGTGATATATTCAGTAACGCAAACGGTTTAACAGGAAAAATTGTGTGTGATATACCTATGAACGGAAACGTCTTCCTTGAAGCGACTATGTGGGATGTACATACAAACAGAAACATTTAGCGGGGACTGATTGTGTGGGATGTACTTGCGACCAAAAACAATTTTGCTGTATAATTGTATTTTTAGCTCTACTATACATATTTCCGTATTTGAGCGCTCGTGGTCGCACACGACCTCATTTTGCTGAGCGTGTGTGCCAGGAGGGCATATCCCCGATGGTTTTTGGGTGGTGTGGGAAGGACCCCCTATCGCCCACACTCACTTGGCGACGGTTCCAAATGTCGTCGCGGAAAGGGGTTAAAAACCGTTTGTTTAGGACCGACGCGTATCAGTGACCCCCCCTCTAGACACCTCTTCTCGATCCTACATCATCGAACGTAAGCGTGCGGACCCTACGGGTTCGAGAACTATGTAGACATGATTGAGACATATCTCCGGTCAATAACCAACAACAGAACCTGGATGCTCATATTGGTTCCTACATATTTCATGAAGATCTTTATCGGTCAAACTGCAATGACAACATACGTTATTTCCTTTGTCATCGGTATGTTACTTGCCCGAGATTCGATCATCGGTATCCTCATACCTAGTTCAATCTCGTTACCGGCAAGTCTCTTTACTCGTTCTGTAATGCATCATCCCGCAACTAACTCATTAGTCACATTGCTTGTAAGGCTTATCGTGATGTCCATTACCGAGAGGGCCCAAAGATACCTCTCCGATACTCGAAGTGACAAATCCTAATCTCAATCTATGCCAACCCAACAAACACCTTCGGAGATACCTGTAGAGCATCTTTATAATCACCCAGTTACATTGTGACGTTTGATAGCACACAAGGTGTTCCTCTGGTATTCAGGAGTTGCATAATCTCATAGTCAAAGGAATATGTATAAGTCATGAAGAAAGCAATATCAATAAAACTTAACGATCATTATGCTAAGCTAACTGATGGGTCTTGTCCATCACATCATTCTCCTAATGATGTGATCCCGTTCACCAAATGACAACACATGTCCATGGTCAGGAAACTTAACCATCTTTGATTAACGAGCTAGTCAAGTGGGACACTTTGTTTTGTCTATGTATTCACTAAGTTCCCGGTTAATACTATCCTAGCATGAATAATAAACATTTATTATGATATAAGGAAATATAAATAATAACTTTATTATTGCCTCTAGGGCATATTTCCTTCAACATCAACTCGAAAACCATCTAAGGGGGTGATTAAATATTGTATATTTTCAGATGTAAATCAAACCTAAGTCACTTTAGTGAGTTATGCTTCCCTGAGATACACTTACGTACACTTTATGAAATTTTCGCAAAAAAGGAATAGGATAGCGAAAGTAGCGGGGTGCTCTCGAGGCCGTGCCGCCATTGCTACTTGGGTTGTTGTGTGAATAATTAATTATACGCTTGAGGTCCCACTTAATCCTACTTGCCAAACCAACCAAAGTCCAAGCTAGTTGTTATGATCAACATGTCAAACAAGAAAATCTAAGAATACAAGTCAAAGTGGCCACTAAAGACAAAAAGAGCCCAATGAAACAAAGAAGCCCACATGGTGGAGGATTGAGAAGAAACTGTCCAATATGGGTGCTCCATGTGGGGCGCGAGGTGCCCCCTGTTTTTTTCGAGATTTGAAAAAAAGTCTCGACTTTCAAAAAACATTCACAGATTCAAAAATATGCTCACCCAATTCAAGAACAATACTTGAGTCAAAATAGTTCGCAATTTCAGCAGAATTAATAATTTTATATTTTGATGAAAAAAATTATGAGCATTTTTAAAAATGATGAACTTTTGTTTTTGTATTTTATGAACATTTTTCGAACTTGATGAGCAAAATTTGTATTCAAGAAACTTTTATAAAATGGATGAACAAATTTTGAATTTGATGAACATTTTTTAATATCTATGAAATAATTTTGAATTAGATGATTTTTTAATTCAATGATCATTTTTTGAATTTTTATGAATAGTTTTTTAATCCGGTGGACAAAAAAGTGAATTGATGAACATTTTTGAATTGTTGAACATCGTTTTACATTGATGAACATTTTTTGAATTCGATGAACAAAAAAAGTTTGCGAATTTGAAAAGAAAATTCGCAAAAAAGTGAAAAAAGAAAAGGAAAGAAAAAATGGAAGGAAAAAAAAGGGAAAATGGGCCGGCCCATACGAACACGCAGCGTGCGAGGGGGCTACGCGCCTGGTCGCTCGCTAGCGACCTGCGGGCCGTATAGGAATCCCCGTCCAACATAGGCTATGGATTCCATGCCCTTCGTAGTCCACCATGGATCAATGCGCCAAAGATTATTTTCATTATATTCTATACATCTATCATCATAAAACGGGACTACGTCATGCTTCGTCGAGACGACTGAACCTATTCAGAAAACATAGTTGTGTCATCTTGGTCGGTGGTACGATGACCTTCTCTATGAAGTCGTCGCACACACCCGGTAATCTATTTTTTAACCTCGTTAATAATGGCCACCTACCACACGTTGTTTTCACTAGAATATGGATTGTCTACCACTAGACCCCATTAGCGCGTAACTTTTACTTTCTATAAATCTTAAAAACAAATTTTTTAAAATTTAAAATATCATTAGTATATTAAAGAGTGTGTTCATACATACCAAAACATTTGCACATGTATTTACTGAAAATGTTTTTTAAAACATGAGTTTTTGTGGAAAGACACATAAAAGAAGAAAATAATAATTAAAAATGAAAAGGTAAAAAGGAACAAAAATTGAAGGAAAAAAGAAAAGAAAATGAAAGGATCATTATATACATCGACCATTCGGTTTTTAGAGATTGTACCAAACAATTCCCACCACCTCTCATGTACACTCTCCATGAGCTAGAGCATTTCAGTGCATGCATGCATACATATAGAGATGAAATTGCTAATGTCAGCAACGATTCTACCCCAAAACAAAATTCAAAATGCTTTGTAGCTTAAAACGCCGATCCAATTGGCCATCCTTTTTCGCCGTTAAATGTCACACAGTGTGATCATAAAAAATAGATCTCATATTAATATATTCCGATGACTTTATTTCCCGAGTTAAAAAATTCCAATCTATTAATTAGTATGTGAGTTGCCGAGTTGCTCATACAGTAGTTATCCAACATGAAAAACTAGAACCGTTTTGCAATGTTTCAATGATTTTTCTAGGTCAAAAGTTATCACCTGATACTATAAGAGCTACCATACTTTTCATAAGTCATATCAGCATCAAACTTTTCTCGGTTGGGTGTGTTGGACAACTATTTTAAGCTTGAAAGTTACCAAATGATTAACTTTTGATTTACCAAACAGTTCGAGAATAGTTCTCAACTTCGAAACTAAAGATTTCTAAAAGATGTGTTTGTCGGGAATTACCGAACTACTCACCTGAATTTATTGGATCCCCAAACTATATCTTGCCCAACCAATCGATCATGTTACTACTTTACTTCTATGGTGTATGTGTGACCAAGACAACTATGTAACTACATTTTAGTTGTTGTATAGTTGTAACATGGGTAGCTAGATAACCTACATAATTTACATGTTGATAACTATATACTTGGGTGTTGGGTAACTATCCTAAGTAGTTATCAAGCTAATAATGTATGAGTTACTTGGTGTTTGGGTAACTATATAATTATCGTGTTGGTAACCGTAGCATATGCAGCCAGGTAAGTACAAAATTATTATGTAGTAGTTGTGTCATATGCAGCTAGATAACTAGATAATTATAGTGTTAGTAACCGTAGCATATGCAGTTAGATAAATACATCTGAAAAATCATAGTCAACGCTGAAAGAAAATAACGTGCGGGATTAGCGGGTGGAGAAAAAAAGATGGTTGTGAGATCTCAACCACCTCGAGCATCTTGAGCGCGAGATGCAGATCGAACAGTATGGGGGTGCATTAGGATCTGTCGTAGATTTCCGATAGTTCGGAAATTAGGTTTCTCGATACATATTTATTCTCTCAATACTTACTAATTAGTACTCCCTCTGTCCCCAAATAGATGGAGTATAAATTCAGTCAAAAAGTCAATTCACTCTAAGTTTGACCAAATATATAGAAGATAATATCAACAATAATAATATTAAATAAATAGATTATAAAAATATACTATCTAATTGTGGATATAATGATATTAATGTGGTGTTGTTTATATTCATACTTTTACTTGGTCTAATTTAGAAAGCATGGACTTCTTGACTGAATTTATGCGCTATCTATTTGAGGGACGGAGGTGGTAGGATACAATCCCTCACACAGATTGTACACTAGAATTGGTTTGTTGGTTCTTACCGGATGCCATGAACGCCATATGCGTGATCTTTATGCATCTGCATACATATATACTCTCTCTGTTTCTGTTCAACTGACAATATCTTCATCGCTTCAGTTTGCAATTACCTAATACATGATCTTTTTTTGCGGTACATTTATATTCTAATAGATACATATCTTTGAAATGTTCTGAGATTTTTTTTTGAGATTTGCAATTACCTAATCTCTGTATATACATACTCATTTTCACACCTTTGTGTGTCCATGCATTTCTTTTCCTTTACTTAAACCCACATTGATGATTAGTATATTGTTTTTTTATGCAAGATCTGATTTGGTCTGGTTATCCGATCTCCATCATTTAGCTTTTGACAGGTGACCAACTCCAACACATTTAGCTTTCCTGCAGTGCTCAAGGTTGTTATTGCCACATGGTCCATAGCATGTCCGCTGACTCGAGCTCACTTATATGGTAGATAATACTAGGTTATAGGTCTTTGAGCACGATTTGTTTTGAAACATTTGTAGGCACATGTTAAAATTGTTTGTTTACTTCGGTGGAGTGGTTAACTTGTCAGCTGCTTGTTCAATTGTTTCTGAATATATATGTTTTGACAGGATTTCTGAATTTACTATCGGATGAGCGTATGGACCCTCTACTAATTGTTGCTTCTTTAGATGACTTGACAATCATTGCAATTGCGAAGAAGATAGTAAAATACCAAGTATATGTGCTATATATATCATGTCTACGCAGCTCTTACATTTGTCGACATCAGAGGCCATGGCGCATCACTTGGTTGCAGTACACCACCTCATGCATGAGACGCCTCTACAAGCAGTGCTACTTCTATTGCTACTACTGCTACTGCGCTTCGCCACAACAAGTAGTAGCAAGAAGCAGGCCAATAGAAAGCGTCTCCCTCCTTCCCCTCCAGGCCTCCCTGTGATAGGCCACTTGCACCTGGGCCGAGATCACGTCTCACTATGCAACCTCGCCAAGAAGCACGGCTCGGACGACGGCTTCATGCTCCTCCGTCGCGGCGCCGTCCGGCACCTCGTTGTGTCGTCCCCACGCGCCGCCAGGGCGATCATGCAGACGCATGATCACCTGTTCGCGTCGCGGCCAACATCCATGGTCGCCCACGAGCTCCTATATGGGCCGATGGACGTCGTCTTCGCCCCCTACGGCGAGCACTGGCGGCTGGCGAGGAAGCTCGTCGCCACGCATCTGCTCAGCGTTAAGAAGATCCAATCGTACCGCCTCGCCCGTCAGCAAGAGGTCCGCACACCTTTCTCATTACATCATTCCTTCCTGGCGGTTCGGCTATGGTTGCCTTTGTTTTACTCTACAATTTTACTTAATAGTCAAACAGAATGATTGTGTGTATCAAAATGATCTGGAGGTCAAGGGTTTCATCCTTCTTTATTGAAAGTTTTTATATTTTTTGCATCATTCCCGATCACTATCACCTTTCTTTCTTGGCATAAGGTTATTGACTGATGTATATGTATTGTAAAGGTGAGCCTGGTAATGGCCGTGATACGGGAGTCGGCGGCTGCGAGCACGGTGATCGACATGGGTGAGATGATGAACACCTTTGTGAATGACATGGTGTGCCGCGCCTTGTCCGGGAAGTTCATCATGAAAGAAGGCCGGAACAAGATATTCAGAGAGCTGATCGAGGCGAACTCAGCTCTCTTTGCAAGTTTCAACCTGGAAAACTGCTTCCCAAGGTTAGCATGGCTCACTAGATCTAATGTTTGTAACAAGGCCAAGAATGTGAACAGAAGATGGGACGATCTGCTCGAAAAGATAATACAAGACCACTAGAAACTATCATTGTTGCCACCACATGGCAGGCACGATGCCACACAGGAAGAAGGGAGTGACTTCGTTGATGTACTTCTATCGGTTCGGCAGCAGAAAGACTATGATGGTATCACCAGAGAGCAAATCAAGGCCATCTTAATGGTGAGTGTAGTACTGCTTCAGTAACTAGTTAACCACACCGTTTTTTCTAATCTAAGCCGTTTGAGATTTTCCTATGTGTAATGTCAGTTTAGTGCTTGCACTTTTTCCTAAGCAGAAGTTGCATTTTTTAGAATCGATTTGGACACAAAAAGTCTAAAATGACTTAATTTACACCGACCCTTAATAACTACTCCCTCCGTTCGGAATTACTTGTCTCGAAAATGGATGTATCTAGACGTCTAGATACATTCATTTCCGAGACAAGTAATTCCGAATGGAGGGAGTATCAAATATGTACAAGAATATGGATAGGTGTGGCTAGACCCGGGTGAAACATTTTCTCAAAAAAACAAAATCAAATGGAATCCAATAATTCTGATTTTTTAGCGACATCAAACATGATAAAATGTTTTAGCTTGTTGCAAAAGTTCATCCATAAATAACATTCAAGGAGCTCTCAACAAAAAATAATCATTTACTAAAAAAGTGCACAATGACTAGTCATGACTTACTACCACTATTAATTTATTTTTTCGAGGAGAAATACTTGTATTACTCAATCACTAAGTCTTTATAATCATCGGCTGCAATATCTAGAATCTCGGTAGGACCCTATTAATTGTTGATGACAACAAATGCACGTATGCAGGACATGTTTGCTGCGGGGCACGGACACATCGTCCTTCGCCTTGGAGGTAGCTATGGCTGAGATCATGTGCAACCCTCGGGTCATGACTAAGCTACAAGCCGAGGTGAGAAACAACACACCGAAGGGGCAAGATATGGTCGAGGAAGAGAACTTAGCCAACATGACATATTTGAAGGCCGTGGTGAAGGAAACGCTTAGGCTGCACCCGCCGCTACCGCTCCTCATCCCTCATCTTTCCATGGTAGCGAGCCAAGTCGACGTCGCTGGATACACGGTCCCTTCTGGAGCATGGGTCATGGTGAACACATGGGCTATCAACAGAGACTCTGAGTGGTGGGAGAAGCCAGAAGAGTTCCTACCGGAAAGGTTCATAGAGGGTGGTAGTGCCTCGGCGGTGGACTTGAGGGGGAATGACTCTCAGTTTTTGCCGTTTGGAGCTGGTAGGAGGATCTGCCCTGGTATCAACTTCGGGCTGGCGACCATCGGGCTCATGCTGGCAAACCTTGTGTACTGTCATGACTGGGAGCTGTCGCCCGACATAGGCAAGAAGGGTATTGACATGACCGAAGTGTTTCGCCTAAGCGTCCGACGGAAGGAGAAACTGATGCTTGTTCCCAAGAACCACTCAAGTGTGTGATCGTACGTCTCACATCACTCCTGCTTTTCTGTTTGTTATCATTGAATAATAAACTATGTTGCCAACTGAACTAGCAAAGTAGCCCTCGCACTTGCATATGCAAGGGCTATATTCGTGTATTGAAAGTGTGTTTGAAATATGAATTTATGGCGGGGGGAGAGGGGTGTACTAATTTTTCCTGGAATATGCAAGATTGCGTATCTTTTCATTGATAGAGAAAAGAGAGAAAATACAAGAGTATACACCCACGCTACATACACAGAGAGGCGTGGCTCGGTCTGGTTTGAGCAGAAGAAGGGGGATGCTCAGCCCCCAAACACTAAAGTTTAGGTTACACGAATAATCATGCTAAGCCCTTCCGCGTCGGCGACAACCCAGTAGCGCGCTTCATCCTTGATTGCGGACAACAGATGTGTTGAGGAGGATTGGAGGCCGTCGAACATAGCAGTGTTCATGTGCTTTCACAGAGACCATGCGGTGAGAATGGCGATCGAGCCCAGGCGAGAACCATCCCTTACCCACCTCCTCTCCCTCGCCGCCGCCAAGGGGCGCGGCAGGGGGAAGCTTGATCGGTGCCGGCGGCGGCAGGGACTTCCTGCCCTCTCGCTTGGCCATCTTGCTGGAGCGCCGCGCGTGCGTCGGTCGAAGCGGTGCGGCGAAGTTGGCAGCGTGGTGGCAGGAGACGGTGGCGGTGTGTGGCGTGAAGGCCGTGGAGGCTTCGGTTGTGCCATGGCCGGCGAGGGCTGCAGCGGCGTGGGTTGTGGTGAGGTCGACGTCCTTTGGTGCGGAGCGGGCGTTGGCTCCTTCGGCGAGCCTCTTGGGTTGAGGGTGGATGCTGATCTAGAGTGGGACATCGTGGTGGAGCGGCAAGCGGGTGTGCCATGTGGGGAGCCTGGCTAGAGAGACGGGGGATACGACGGTCCTCTGGCCTCCCGTCGCCGGCGTAGGGGTGCTGTTACACCCACAATGCGGCTATATCTCCCATGTGTCGAGGCACGACTTAAAGCATAATCGCATGGTGGTTTAGTTGCAAGTGGGGTAATCTTCACACAATCCCATGTACTGGATAAGAATGGGATAAAGAGTTGGCTTACAATCGCCACTTCACACAAATAACAAGTTAAACATATATCATCCAAAATACAATCAAGGTCCGACTACGGAACCAAAATAAAAGAAGACAACCCCAAATGCTAGATCCCCGATCGTCCCAACTGGGCACCACTACTGATCAACCGGAAGAGACGCATAACAACGATCAAGATCTTCATCGAGCTCCCACTTGAGCTCGGTTGCATCACATGCACTGGTATCATTGGCACCTGCAACTGTTTGGAAGTATCCGTGAGCCACGAGGACTCAACAATCTCACACCCGCGAGATCAAGACTATTTACGCTTATGGGTAGGATAGGGTAATGAGGTGGAGCTGCAGCAAGCACTAAGCAAATATGGTGGCTAATGCTACCTCTTTTAGCACTGCGTTGGTTTTCCCCGAAGAGGAAGGGATGATGCAGCAAAGTAGCGTAAGTATTTCCCTCAGTTTTTGAGAACCAAGGTATCAATCTAGTAGGAGGTTACGCGCGAGTCCCTTGCACCTACACAAAACAAATAAATCCTCGCAACCAACGCAAATAGGGGTTGTCAATCCCTATAGGGCCACTTACGAGAGTGAGATCTGATAGATATGATAAGATAATTTTTTTGGTATTTTTATGATAAAGATGCAAAGTAAAATAAAAGCAAAGTAAATAACAAAGTAGTAGGAGATTGATATGATAAAGATAGACCCGGGGGCCATATGTTTCACTAGTGGCTTCTCTCGAGAGCATAAGTATTCTACGGTGGATGAACAAATTACTGTTGAGCAATTGACAGAATTGAGCATAGTTATGAGAATATCTAGGTATGATCATGTATATAGGCATCACGTTCGAGACAAGTAGATCGACTCCTGCCTGCATCTACTACTATTACTCCACTCATCGACCGCTATCCAGCATGCATCTAGAGTATTAAGTTAAAAACAGAGTAACGCCTTAAGCAAGATGACATGATGTAGAGGGATAGACTCATGCAATATGAAGAAAACCCCATCTTGTTATCCTCGATGGCAACAATACAATATGTGCCTTGCTGCCCTTACTGCCACCGGGAAAGGACACCGCAAGATTGAACCCAAAACTAAGCACTTCTCCCATTGCAAGAAAGATCAATCTAGTAGGCCAAACCAAACTGATAATTCGAAGAGACTTGCAAAGATAACCAATCATACATAAAAGAATTCGGAGAACATTCAAATATTATGCATAGATAGACTTGATCATAAACCCACAATTCATCGGTCTCAACAAACACACCGCAAAAAGAAGATTACATCGAATAGATCTCCACAAGAGAGGGGGAGAACATTGTATTGAGATCCAAAATGAGAGAAGAAGCCATCTAGCTACTAACTATGGACCCGTAAGTCTGAGGTAAACTACTCACACTTCATCAGAGGGGCTATGGTGTTGATGTAGAAGCCCTCCATGATCGATGCCCCCTCCGGCGGAGCTCCGGGATAGGCCCCAAGATGGGATCTCGTGGATACAGAAAGTTGCGGCGGTGGAATTAGGTTTTTGGCTCCATATCTGATCGTTTGGGGGTACGTGGTATATATAGGAGGAAGAAGTACGTCGGTGGAGCAACAGGGGGCCCATGAGGGTGGAGGGGGGTAGGCGCGCCCCCTACCTCGTGCCTCCTCTTACGTGGCTTGACGTAGGGTCCAAGTCTCCAGAGTTGTATTCGATGAGAAAATCACGTTCCCGAAGGTTTCATTCCGTTTGGGCTCCGTTTGATATTCCTTTCTTCGAAACCCTAAAACAGGCAAAAAACAACAATTCTGGGCTGGGCCTCCGGTTAATAGGTTAGTCCCAAAAATAATATAAAAATGGATAATAAAGCCCAATAATGTCCAAAATAGTAGATAATATAGCATGGAGCAATCAAAACTTACAGATACCTTGGAGACGTATCAAGCATCCCCAAACTTAATTCCTGCTCGTCCTCGAGTAGGTAAATGATAAAAACAGAATTTTTGATGCGGAGTGCTACTTGGCATACTTTTAATGTAATTCTTCTTAATTGTGGTATGAATATTCAGATCCGAAAGATTCAAGACAAAAGTTCATATTGACATAAAAATGATAATACTTCAAGCATACTAACAAAGCAATTATGTCCTCTCAAAATAACATGGCTAAAGGAAGTTATCCCTACAAAATCATATAGTCTGGCTATGCTCTATCTTCACCACACAAAATATTTAAATCATGCATAACCCCGATGACAAGCCAAGCAATTGTTTCATACTTTTGACATTCTCAAAACCTTTTCAATCTTCACGCAATAACATGAGCGTGAGCCATGGATATAGCACTATAGGTGGAATAGAGTGGTGGTTGTGGAGAAGACAAAAAGGAGAAGATAGTCTCACATCAACTAGGCGTATCAACGGGCTATGGAGATGCCCATCACTAGATATCAATGTGAGTGAGTAGAGATTGCCATGCAACAGATGCACTAGAGCTATAAGTATATGAAAGCTTAAAAAGAAACTAAGTGGGTGTGCATCCAACTTTCTTGCTCATGAAGACCTAGGGCAATTTGAGGAAGCCCATGATTGGAATATACAAGCCAAGTTCTATAATGAAAAATTCCCACTAGTATATGGAAGTGATAACATGAGAGACTCTCTACTATGAAGATCATGGTGCTATTTTGAAGCACAAGTGTGGTAAAAGGATAGTAACATTGTCCCTTCTCTCTTTTTTTCTCATTTTTTTATTTGGGCCTTTTTCTCTTTTTTATGGCCTCTTTTCTTTTTCTTTTTTTAATTTTTTGTCCGGAGTCTCATCCCGACTTGTGGGGGAATCATAGTCTCCATCATCCTTTCCTCACTGGGACAATGCTCTAATAATGATGATCATCACACTTTTATTTTTCTTACAACTCAACAATTACAACTCGATACTTATAACAAAATATGACTCTATGTGAATGCCTCCGGCGGTGTACCGGGATATGCAATGATGCATGAGTGATAAGTATGAAAGAATTACGAACGGTGGCTTTGCCACAAATACTATGTCAACTACATGATCATGCTAAGCAATATGACAATGATGGAGTGTGTCATAAACGGAATGGTGGAAAGTTGCATGGCAATATATCTCGGTATGGCTATGGAAATGCCATAATAGGTAGGTATGGTGGCTGTTTTGAGGAATGTATATGGTGGGTGTATGATACCGGTGAAAGATGCGCGGTATTAGAGAGGCTAGCAAAGGTGGAAGGGTGAGAGTGCATATAATCCATGGACTCAACATTAGTCATACAGAACTCATATACTTATTGCAAAAAACTACAAGTTATCAAAGCAAAGTATTACGCGCATGCTCCTAGGGGGATATATTGGTAGGAAAAGACCATCGCTTGTCCCCGACCACTCATAAGGAAGACAATCAATAAATAAATCATGCTCCGACTTCATCACATAACGGTTCACCATACGTCATGCTACGGGAATCACAAACTTCAACACAAGTATTTCTTAAATTCACAACTACTCAACTAGCATAACTTTAATATCACCATCTCCATATCTCAAAACAATTATCAAGTATCAAACTTCTCATAGTATTCAACACACTCATAAGAGAGTTTTATTATTAATCTTGCATACCAAGCATATTAGGATTTTAAGCAAATTACCATGCTATCAAGACTCTCAAAATAATCTAAGTGAAGCATGAGAGATCAATAGTTTCTATAAAACAAATCCTCCACCGTTCTCTAAAAGATATAAGTGAAGCACTAGAGCAAAATTATATAACTCAAAAGATATAAGCGAAGCGCATAGAGTATTCTAACAAATTCCAAATCATGTATGGCTCTCTCAAAAGGTGTGTACAGCAAGGATGATTGTGGTACATTAACAAGCAAAGAATCAAATCATACAAGACGCTCCAAGCAAAACACATATCATGTGGTAAATAAAAATATAGCTCCAAGTAAAGTTACCGATAGAAGTAGACGAAAGAGGGGATGCCTTCCGGGGCATCCCCAAGCTTTGGCTTTTAGGTGTCCTTAGATTTGTAGGGTAACGTAGCAGAATTTTAAAATTTTCTACGCATCACCAAGATCAATCTATGGAGTCTTCTAGCAACGAGAGGAAAGGAGTGCATCTACATACCCTTGTAGATCGCGAGCGGAAGCATTCAAGAGAATGGGGTTGATGGAGTCGTACTCGTCGTGATCCAAATCACCGATGACCTAGCGTCGAACGGACGGCACCTCCGTGTTCAACACACGTACGGTTGGGAAGACGTATCCTCCTTCTTGATCCAGCAAGGGGAAGGAGAGGTTGATGGAGATCCAGCAGCACGACGGCGTGGTGGTGGAAGCAGCGATGATCTCGGGAGGGCTTCACCAAGCTCCAACGAGAGAGAGAGAGAGGTGTTACGAGGGGAGAGGGAGGGGTCAGGGACTTGGTGCGGCTGCCCTCCGTCCCCCCCCCCCACTATATATAGGGCCCCTAGGGGGGGCACCGGCCTAGAGATTGGATCTCAAGGGGGGGCGGCCAAGGGGGGTGGCTTGCCCCCCAAGCCAAGTGGGGCGCCCCCCACCCCTAGGGTTTCCAACCCTAGGCGCAGGGGGAGGCCCAAGGGGGCGCACCAGCCCACCAGGGGCTGGTTCCCTTCCCCACTTCAGCCCATGGGGCCCTCCGGGATAGGTGGCCCCACCCGGTGGACCCCCGGGACCCTTTCGGTGGTCCCGGTACAATACCGGTGACCCCCGAAACTTTCCCGATGGCCGAAACTGGACTTCCTATATATAATTCTTCACCTTTGGACCATTCCGGAACTCCTCGTGACGTCCGGGATCTCATCCGGGACTCCGAACCACTTTTGGGTTACCGCATACTAATATCTCTACAACCCTAGCGTCATCGAACCTTAAGTGTGTAGACCCTACGGGTTCGGGAGACACGTAGACATGACCGAGACGACTCTCCGGTCAATAACCAACAGCGGGATCTGGATACCCATGTTGGCTCCCACATGTTCCACGATGATCTCATCGAATGAACCACGATGTCGAGGATTCAATCAATTCTGTATACAATTCCCTTTGTCAATCGGTACGTTACTCGCCCGAGACTCGATCGTCGGTATCCCAATACCTCGTTCAATCTCATTACCGGCAAGTCACTTTACTCATACCGTAATGCATGATCACGTGATCAACCACTTGGTCACACTGAGCTCATTATGATGATGCATTACCGAGTGGGCCCAGAGATACCTCTCCGTCATACGGAGTGACAAATCCCAGTCTCGATTCGTGCCAACCCAACAGACACTTTTGGAGATACCCGTAGTGCACCTTTATAGTCACCCAGTTACGTTGTGACGTTTGGCACACCCAAAGCACTCCTACGGTATCCGGGAGTTGCACAATCTCATGGTCTAAGGAAATGATACTTGACATTCAGAAAAGCTCTAGCAAACGAACTACACGATCTTTGAGCTATGCTTAGGATTGGGTCTTGTCCATCACATCATTCTCCTAATGATGTGATCCCGTTATCAATGACATCTAATGTCCATAGTCAGGAAACCATGACTATCTTTTGATCAACGAGCTAGTCAACTAGAGGCTCACTAGGGACGTGTTGTGGTCTATGTATTCACACATGTATTACGATTTCCGGATAACACAATTATAGCATGAAAAATAGACAATTATCATGAACAAGGAAATATAATAATAACCATTTTATTATTGCCTCTAGGGCATATTTCCAATAGTCTCCCACTTGCACTAGAGTCAATAATCTAGTTACATTGTGATGAATTGAACACCTATAGAGTTCTGGTGTTGATCATGTTTTGCTCTAGGGAGAGGTTTAGTCAACGGATCTGCCACATTCAGGTCTGTATGTACTTTACAAATCTCTATGTCTCCATTTTGAACACTTTCATGAATGGAGTTGAAGCGACGCTTGATATGCCTGGTCTTCCTGTGAAATATGGGCTCCTTGGCAAGGGCAATAGCTCCAGTGTTGTCACAGAAGAGAGTCATCGGGCCCGACGCATTGGGAATGACTCCTAGGTCAGTAATGAACTCCTTCACCCAGATTGCTTCTTGTGCTGCCTCCGAGGCTGCCATGTACTCTGCTTCACATGTAGATCCCGCCACAACGCTTTGCTTGCAACTGCACCAGCTTACTGCCCCACCATTCAAGATATACATGTATCCGGTTTGTGACTTAGAGTCATCCAGATCTGTGTCAAAGCTAGCATCGACGTAACCCTTTACGACGAGCTCTTCGTCACCTCCATAAACGAGAAACATATCCTTAGTCCTCTTCAGGTACTTCAGGATATTCTTGACCGCTGTCCAGTGTTCCATGTCGGGATTACTTTGGTACCTTCCTACCAAACTTACGGCAAGGTTTACATCAGGTCTGGTACACAGCATGGCATACATAATAGACCCTATGTCCGAGGCATAGGGGACGACACTCATCTTTTCTCTATCTTCTGCCGTGGTCGGGCATTGAGCCGTGCTCAATTGCATACCTTGCAATACAGGCAAGAACCCCTTCTTGGACTGATCCATATTGAACTTCTTCAATATCTTGTCAAGGTACGTACTTTGTGAAAGACCAATGAGGCATCTTGATCTATCTCTATAGATTTTGATGCCTAATATATAAGCAACTTCTCCAAGGTCCTTCATTGAAAAACACTTGTTCAAGTAGGCCTTTATGCTTTCCAAGAATTCTATATCATTTCCCATCAACAGTATGTCATCCACATATAATATGAGAAATGCTACGGAGCTCCCACTCTCTTTCTTGTAAACACAGGCTTCTCCATAAGTCTGTGTAAACCCAAACGCTTTGATCATCTCATCAAATCGAATGTTTCAACTCCGAGATGCTTGCACCAGCCCATATATTGAGCATTGGAGCTTGCACACCTTGTTAGCATTCTTAGGATTGACAAAACCTTCCGGATGCATCATATACAATTCTTCCTTAAGAAAGCCGTTAAGGAATGCCGTTTTGACGTCCATTTGCCATATCTCATAATCATAGAATGCGGCAATTGCTAACATGATTCGGGCGGACTTCAGCTTCGCTACGGGTGAGAAAGTCTCATCGTAGTCAACCCCTTGAACTTGTCGATAACCCTTAGCGATGAGTCGAGCCTTGTAGATGGTCACATTACCATCTACGTCTGTCTTCTTTTTAAAGATCCATTTATTTTCTATGGCTCGCCGATCATCGGGCAAGTCAGTCAAAGTCCATACTTCGTTTTCATACATGGATCCTATCTCGGATTTCATGGCTTCTAGCCATTTGTCGGAATCTGGGCCCGCCATCGCTTCCTCATAGTTCGAAGGTTCACCGTTGTCTAACAACATGATTTCCAAGATAGGGTTGCCATACCACTCTGGTGCGGAACGTGTCCTTGTGGACCTACGAAGTTCAGTAGCAACTTGATCTGAAGTTTCATGATCATCATCATTAACTTCCTCTCTAGTCGGTGCAAGCACCTCGGGAACATTTTCTTGAGCTGCGCCACTCTCCGGTTCAAGAGGCAATACTTCATCAAGTTCTACTTTCCTCCCACTTACTTCTTTCAAGAGAAACTCTTTCTCTAGAAAGGATCCATTCTTGGCAACAAAGATCTTGCCTTCGGATCTGAGGTAGAAGGTATACCCGATAGTTTCTTTAGGGTATCCTATGAAGATGCATTTTTCCGATTTGGGTTCGAGCTTTTCAGGTTGAAGTTTCTTCACATAAGCATCGCATCCCCAAACTTTTAGAAACGACAGCTTAGGTTTCTTCCCAAACCATAATTCATATGGTGTCGTCTCAATGAATTTCGACGGAGCCCTATTTAAAGTGAATGCGGCAGTCTCTAAAGCATAGCCCCAAAATGACAGCGGTAGATCAGTAAGAGACATCATAGATCGCACCATATCCAATAGAGTGCGATTACGATGTTCGGACACACCATTACACTGAGGTGTTCCAGGCGGCGTGAGTTGTGAAACTATTCCACATTTCCTTAAGTGTGTGCCAAATTCGTGACTCAAGTATTCTCCCCCACGATCTGATCGCAAGAACTTGATTTTCCTATCACGTTGATTCTCAACCTCACTCTGAAATTCCTTGAACTTTTCAAAGGTCTCAGACTTGTGTTTCATTAAGTAGA
Organism: Triticum aestivum; assembly: GCF_018294505.1. Lineage (NCBI taxonomy): Eukaryota > Viridiplantae > Streptophyta > Magnoliopsida > Poales > Poaceae > Triticum > Triticum aestivum. The sequence goes on along the minus strand of NC_057797.1, from coordinate 93,753,792 downwards.
TATACCCATATCTACTCAAGTCATCATTGAGGGTGAGAACATAACGATAGCCACCGCGAGCCTCAACACTCATTGGACCGCACACATCAGTATGTATGATTTCCAATAAGTTGGTTGCTCGCTCCATTGTTCCTGAGAACAGAGTCTTGGTCATTTTACCCATGAGGCATGGTTCGCACGTGTCAAATGATTCGTAATCAAGAGACTCCAAAAGTCCATCTGCATGGAGCTTCTTCATGCGTTTGACACCTATGTGACCAAGGCGGCAGTGCCACAAGTATGTGTGTCGGAGTAATGGGCCATGGGTAGGCCAACCCAAGCCCCATGACCTTTCAAGACATCGGGGCAGGCTGCGCCCTTCAAGACCACAGGGCGAAGAGCCGCCTCCTGGGGAGTCTACGGCAAGGCGGCCGACTGCCCGCTCACGGCCGAGTCCCAGGGACGACTTCCAGAGAAGCCGGCTTTGGGGAGTCGGTCGGCGACTCCAACAAATCGTGACCTCATCAAGGGGGACGGGGCAGGGGCGTGGCTACAATGAAGCCCACTCCCCGCCCCTTACCAAGGGCAGGCATGGCTACAGCGCGCCGTACTTGGGAAGATCTCCCTGCGGCGTGGCACTATTGCCCAGCCGGCCCTGACATCAGCACCACTGTACTCGGTCCTGCGCCCACGACGGCTTGTCTGTACGGCCCGGAGGGAACAGGACCCACCAGTCAGCGAGACCTCGGGAGACGGCGGGAGAATCGACAGTCGGACCCAACGGGGGTCGGCCCAGGGGAGTCGGCCGAGCCCTCCCCCGGGGCCCACGCACCATTAATCAAGAAGAGATGGGGAGTGGCCACAGTGATCGCCCGCAAGGCGGCGGGGCTGTTGCCACGACCCCATGACCAAGCCTGTGTCATCAGGAGCACGGCTACAGTAATCAGCAGCCGGCAAGACCCGCCCGCGGCGGACGCGGCCTGTCGGCTCCGTACCAGACCAGTCAGCAGGGCCCACCAGTCGGCGGGCCCCAGCAGTCGGCAGAGAAGTCGGAGGTCGGAGACACTAACGGCTGGGCCCGTGCCCAGTCACCTTACCATTGTACCCCTAGGGGTAGGCCTATATAAACCCCCCAGGGCACCCATGCAAAGGGTTGGATCCCTGTAGTTCTACACCATACCAGATAGAAGGAGGGAGCTGGCCTTGCCCTCTCCTACCTCCAGATACAGCTCAAGGAGCAACCGTGTAAACACGTGACCATAGTGATCATGCGGAGACCCCGCAGAGCAGCAGTAGGGGTGTTATCTCCTCGGAGAGCCCTGAAGCTGGGTAAGATTCACCGGCGTGCATGTCTTTGCCTCATCCCGTTTCCAGGCATCGGCGACGTTCTACTCGCCCCCACCATGATAAGCCATCCATTGGCATATGTCGCACCAAACCCCTGACATTTGGCGCCCACCGTGGGGCTAGGTGCACCGCCGTCCGGAGATCTATTCTGGACGGAACCCTTTTCCTTCCTGGCGAGCGCAGCCAGCCAGGCACGCTAGAAGAAGTTTACGTCGACGTGCTGCGCAGCGTTGAGATCGCCTGCGCAGCCAGCTCCTTGTCCGAACTTATCGGCGAGGTCCGCCTCTCCGACGAGCCTGCGACCGACGCAGGCACGGGCGGCCCCGAGAACCTCCTCGCGGGCCTCCTCTATCAACTCCACGTTTTCGGCGAGCCTGCCGCAGACTTGGAGTCCATAGGCTCCACCGACCCGATGCTGGTCAACTCCAACACCGCGTTGCTCGACGCGTTCCCCACCAACGTGGTGGTCTACGATGAACCTCTCCCCCGTGCAGAGAGCGACGGAAGCACCGTCACTGAGGTGTTAGTCATCAGTCATGACGAGTTCCCCGGCGGAGGAGCGCCCGACTTGCTCGGCGCGGCGCTGCAAGACCTAGCCGCACCCATCCCGGAAGATGCTGACGCAGAGACGTTAGAAGTGCGCCGCCTTCAGCTCGTTGAAGGCGTGAAGAAGCTGGCCAGCATGAGACGCTTGTCAGAATCTTACCAGCGGGAGATGGATCGCGCTGTTGGCGGCTCGCCGGCCCCGGCAGGGCCCAACCGCCTTGGCGCGGTCCAGCAGCGCGGCGTAGCCATCGCCAACCTGTTTGGGGCTAGCCGCCCCGTATACGCCACACCAGCGGAGAACATCCGAGCCACCCAGGCAGCTGCGGATGAGCTGGACAATTTCGAGGGCGAAGAACGCCGCCTCATGATGGAGCGAGCCCAGCGGCTTCTCGACGCGGCCGCCGCGCAGAACGAGGCCGGCTGCCGCACGGAGGCGCCGCTGCGGCCAAACGACGACCCGCACCGAGATCAAGGCGCGACGTCTCGGACGCCGACTGGCGGCGCCCGATGAAGAAAGGACAAGGAGCCGGCTGTCAGCCACAGTCGGACTCGGATTACCATAGAGCGCGACCGAGACGGCCGCCTGAGAGCAGTGGAACAACGGGACGACTGTCCGCCTCCCCCTCCCCGCAAGGAGAGGCGAGTCTCCCCGCCACCTGTTGATCATCCGACTCTCGGTGACCGCCTTGGCCGCCGAGAGGGAGTTGGAGAGAACGACGCCCGCCTCCGGATCGACCGACTTCACCGGTCCCTGGCACTGGAGGAAGAAGACGAGCTGGGTCCGCCTTGTTTCGGGCCCCGCATTCGGGACGAGCCCTTTCCCAGAGGGTTCACGCTCCCAAGAGACACGCCCAAGTATACCGGCTCCGTGAAGCCGGAAGACTGGCTAGTCGACTACTCCACGGCTATCAGCATAGCAAATGACAACAAGCGTGTCGCCGTAAAGTACGTTCCGCCAATGCTCTAGGGCACGGCCCGGACATGGCTGAACAGCTTGAAGCCCCGCAGCATCAACAGCTGGGTCGACTTCATCGAAGCGTTCGTCTGCAACTTCACCAGCACGTACAAGCGCCCTCCCAAGCCTCGTCAGCTCTCCTTGTGCATGCAAGGTTCTGACGAGTCGACCCGCGATTACCTCATGCGTTGGGCTGAGCTTCGGAACTCCTGCAAGGGCATACACGAGGTGCAGGCCATCGAGTACTTCACAGCCGGGTGCCGAGAAGGCACCCTCCTCAAGCACAAGCTCCTCTGCGACGAGCCAGAAACCCTCGACGAGCTGCTGATCATAGCAGACAAGTATGCTACGGCTGACTCCTCCATGAAGGCAGAAATTTAAATCAGCACAGCCGACAAAGTGGCTCCTCAAGCTCCAAGAACTCCGGCGGCAGACGCCGGCCGGCGACAACAGCAGGGCGGCCATAAGCGCAAGGCCCCGCAGCCGGCTTCCAGCAGCCGGCAGGTCGCGACCGTCGAAGCCCAGCAGCCAGAAGAGCAGCCTCCGCCCAAGCGACAGAAAGGCGGCAAGCCGAACTGGTTGCCGGCCTTCTCCTATGAGTAGATCTTGGATGGACCTTGCAAGTTCCACAGCGGCGCGAAGCCGTCGAATCACACCACCCGGAAGTGCCACTGGCTCACCAGGATCGCCAAGGGAGACCGCCTCTAGGCTCCCCCGCCTGCTGGGCAGCCGCCTCCGCCTTCGCCCCAGCAGCCGGCAGCCAGGCCAGTCAGCGCAGTACAAGACGAATACCCTGAAGAGCATGGAGCCTATGTGGTGTTCACCAGTATGGCTAATGATCGGTGCAGCAGGCGGCTGCAGCAACAAGAGGTGAACGCAGTAGCCTCAGAAACGCTAGAGTTCATGCACTGGTCCGAGAAGCCCATCAGCTGGAGCAGGGCTGACCACCCAGAAGTGATGCCAAGCCCGGGCTCCTACGCCTTTGGTCCTGGATGCCACCTTTGCCACGGATAAGCGGGCCACGTGTTTCTCGCGAGTTCTGATAGACGGGGGCAGCAGCATCAATATCCTGTACAAAGACACCATGGAGACATTGGGAATCAAGCAAAGACAGCTTCAGAGCAGCCGGACTGTGTTCCACGGCATTGTCCCTGGGCTGTCCTGCTCACCAATCGGCAAGATCCTGATTGACGTCCTCTTTGGGGACAAAGATCACATCCGAAGAGAGTCTGTTTGGTTTGAGGTGGTGGACCTTGAGAGCCCATACCATGCGCTCCTTGGCCGACCCGCCCTGGCCAAGTTCATGGTGGTCCCCCACTATGCTTACCTCAAGATGAAGATGCCCAGTTCCAGGGGAATTCTGACTATGGCAGGCGACCGCCGGAAGTCGTCTGCTTGCGCAGCTGAGAGCAGTCGGCTGGCCGAGTCCCTGGTAGTCGTAGCCGAGAAGCGGCTCCTTGAATGAGTTGTGGCGATGGCCGGCAAGCAGCCGGAGATATCTCCCGACCCAAAGGAGTCGGAAGCCGAAGGTTCGTTCAAGCCGGCCAAAGAGACAAAGAAGATACCCTTGGATCCGGAGCACCCAGAGAGGTACGCTATCATAGGTGCAAACCTCGACAGAAAATAGGAAGGCGAGCTCGTTGATTTCCTCCGTGAGAATCGGGACATCTTCGCATGGTCTCCCAAAGACATGCCAGGTGTTCCGACAGATTTCGCCGAGCACAAGTTACACGTCCGATCTGATGCAAAGCCGGTCAGGCAGCCCCTGCGCCGCTTATCAGAAGAGAAGAGAAGAGTCGTCGGAGAAGAGATAGCCCGACTCCTAGCAGTCGGCTTCATTATGGAAGTTTTCTTTCCGGAGTGGCTGGCAAACCCGGTCCTGGTGCTAAAGAAGAACAAGCAGTGGCGAATGTGTATTGACTACATGAGCCTCAACAAGGCCTGCCCCAAAGACCCATTTGCTCTACCAAGAATCGATCAGGTGATAGACTCCACAGCCGGGTGCGAGCTGTTGAGTTTCTTGGATGATTGCTCAGGGTATCACCAGATCAAGCTGAACCCGGCTGACAGATTGAAGACCACCTTCATCACACCGTTTGGAGCATTCTGCTACCTCACCATGACGTTCGGCTTGAGGAATGCCGGCGCCACCTTTCAGCGTTGCATGTAGAAGTGTCTCCTCAAGCAACTCGGCAGAAACGCCCACGTTTATGTGGACGACGTGGTGGTGAAGACGGAAAAGCGTGGAACACTGCTGGAAGACCTCAGGGAGACCTTTGAGAACCTGCGCCGGTTCCAAATCAAGCTCAATCCCGAGAAGTGTGTCTTCGGAGTACCAGCCGGCCAGCTGCTAGGTTTCCCGGTCTCTGAACGCGGCATGGAATGCAACCCAGTAAAAATCAAGGCCATCGAGAGAATGGAGGTACCCAGCCGACTGTTGGATGTGCAGAAGTTCACCGGCTGCTTGGCGTCCATCAGCCGATTCATCAATCGGCTGGGCGAGAAAGCTCTCCCCTTATACCAACTCATGAAGAAGACCACTTTTTTCGAGTGGAACCATAAGGCGGACGAAGCTTTCCATCAGTTGAAGAAGATGCTGAGTACTCCACCTGTCCTGGCGGCTCCGACTCCCAAGGAACCTATGCTCCTGTACATCACCGCCACCAGCCGAGTGGTCAGCACAGTCATTGTAGTAGAGCGCAAGGAGGAAGGCAAGGCGCTACCGGTCCAGAGACCAGTATATTACCTGAGCGAGGTACTTTCGACCTCCAAGCAGAACTACCCCCACTACCAGAAGATGTGCTATGGCGTGCACTTTGCTGCCAAGAAACTGAAGCCTTACTTTCAAGAGCATCCAATCACAGTGGTCTGCACAGCTCCACTTGCTGAGATCATCGGTAGCCAAGATGCCTCTGGTCGAGTGGCCAAGTGGGCCATAGAGCTGGCTCCTTACACCATCTACTACCAGCCCCGCACCGCCATCAAGTCACAAGCACTGGCCGACTTCCTCGTCGATTGGGCCGAGACCCAGTACCTACCTCCGGCACCTGACTCCACCCATTGGCGGATGCACTTCGACGGCTCCAAGATGCGCACCGGCTTGGGAGCCGGCGTTGTCCTCGCCTCTCCTAAAGGCGACAAGCTCAAATATGCACTGCAAATCCATTTTGCCGCCTCCAACAACGTTGCCGAGTACAAGGCGCTCATTCACGGACTCCGGCTTGCCAAAGAACTTGGCATCCGCCGGATCTTGTGTTATGGCGACTCGGACTTAGTGGTCCAACAATCATCTGGCGACTGGGACGCGAAGGACGCAAACATGGCGAGCTACCATTTCCTCGTGTAGCAACTCAGCGGGTATTTCGAAGGGTGCGAGTTCGTCCATGTGCCAAGAAACGACAACGACCAAGCAGACGCCTTGGCCCGAATCGGCTCTACCCGCCAAGCAATACCCTCTGGCGTCGCCCTTCAACGCCTCCTCAAGCCGTCTGTCAAGCCTTCACTAGAATCAGACTCCATTTTTTTGTGCCGGCTCCTCCCGAAGACGGCGGATCCGACTCCAAAGCTCCGGCAGTCGGAACGGGGACTTTGGCGGATGACTCCAAGGCCGCCACGGTTGAGCCCGGCCCGGGGACTGCGGTGGCGGACTCGAAGATTCCAGAACTCGGCCCAGGGACCGCGCCAATCGGCCCGGGGACTTCATCAACCCAGCAAGCGGCTATTGACTCCAACCCGCCGTCTCCCAGCCCAGCCGCCCTCGTCCAAGTCGCAATTCTGGTAGTCGAAGAAATAGCAGCACCCTCATGGGCCCAACCCATCCTCAAATTCCTGGTGAACAAAGAGCTACCAACTGATGAGACCTCAGCTCGGCAAGTACAACGCCGAGCGGCAGCCTATACCATAATCAACAAAGAGCTGGTCAGGCGCAGCGTCACTAGTGTCTATCAGTGTTGCGTAGAGCCAGAGCAAGGCCAGGCGATCCTCAAAGACATCCATCAGGGCGAATGCGGCCACCATGCGGCTTCAAGAGCACTCGTCGTCAAAGCCTTTCGGCACGGTTTCTTCTGGCCGACTGCCTTGGAAGAGGCCAAGGAGTTGGTCCAAAAATGCAAAGGGTGCCAGAAGTTCAGCTCCAAGCCGCACCAGCCGGCTTCAGCGCTCAAGACCATCCCCATTGCCTGGCCTTTCGCGGTTTGGGGTCTAGACATGGTGGGACCATTCAAGACAGCACGAGGTGGTTTAACTCACCTACTTGTCGCAGTAGACAAGTTCACCAAGTGGGTGGAAGTGAAGGCAATCAAGAAACTGAACGGTCCGATTGACATGACCTTCATCACCGATATCACAATTCGGTACGGCATACCACACAACATCATCACCGACAACGGCACAAATTTTGCCAAAGGCGCCTTGGCCCGTTTCTGCGCAACACAGGGCATCTGACTGGACCTAGCATCCGTCGCCCATCCGCAGTCAAACGGCCAAGTGGAGCGAGCAAACGGCCTCATCCTGTCCGGCATCAAGCCTCGGTTGATCGAGCCTCTGGAGCGCTCGGCTGGCTGCTGGCTCGACGAGCTGCCAGCCGTCCTCTGGAGTCTGCGCATGACTCCAAACAAGTCAACCGGCTTCACGCCCTTCTTCCTCGTCTATGGTGCCGAAGCCGTCATCCCAACGAACATAGAGTTCGACTCCCCACGAGTCACCATGTACACCAAGGAGGAAGCAGAAGAAGCACGGCAAGACGGCGTCGATCTGCTAGAAGAGGGTCGGCTGTTGGCACTCAGCCGGTCCAGCATCTACCAGCAGAGCCTGCGCCAATACCACAACAGGAAGGTCAAGCCAAGATCTTTCCAAGAAGGCGACCTTGTGCTCCAGCTGATCCAGCGAACAACCGGCCAGCACAAGCTGTCGGCGCCTTGGGAAGGCCCTTTCATCATCAGCAAAGTACTGGGCAATGATTCCTACTACTTGATCGACGCTCAGAAGCCCCGACCACGCAAGAGGGACGACTCTGGCAAGGAGACAGAACGACCATGGAATGCAAATCTCCTCCGAAGATTTTACAGTTGATGCAGTATGTATCACGCTACCTTTTTATTTAAGTATCAAGACTTCGCCCCCCCCCCCCCGAGATGAGCTCGGGGACTGTCCTCTTTTGTCTGTATGATAAAAATTATGCCTACAAGTATGTTACTCTTTGTCATACCGTTTGGCACCGGGCTCGACAAGTCGGCCCGGGGACTTGCCGCCTTGCACTATGAAATGCTTCCTGCAGCCGGACTAGTAGTGTGTAGCATCTAAGCCGTCTTCTGTCAGAAGCCGCAGCTCGCAGAGCGACTGTACGATGGGCAGAGGTAAGGTAGAATGGGTGCTCGTAGGAAAAATGGCTAAGGACTCAAAGCATAAAACATAGCTCAAGACGGCTTCCAGCCTTTCTCGCAAACCGATTCTCGGATAGATTGTCGTTTTCTATCCAACTTGCTCAAACAATCTTGAAATCGGCTAAGTACTTGCTTTCCCAAAGTAGCCTAGCACTTGATCCAGCAACAGTCTGCAGAGCGGCTGTCCGATTGGCAAGGCAGGCAACTAGGGGAAAGCGGCAAAGGAAAACAGCCAAAAGAACAATGAGCAAGAAAGGATAGATATATAAATTTACATAACATAGGCCCTTGGCCGAATTGTCAAGCAGAGGTTCAAAATACACCCCGCGGGTGGAGTTGTGCAAATTAACAAGTTCCTCAAAAGACTACTGAAGCAGATAAAACAAAAGACACTGCGGCAGCTTAGGAGGCGGCAGACGGAGTCGGGGGGTCAGAGGAGGCGCCAGCGTCAGTCGTCAGGGCGGTCGACCGGCTAGTCTCGGCTTGATCGCCTCCGGCAGCAGTCGGATCGGTCGCACGCGGCTCGTTGCTGGAGGCGCGGTCGGGCTGAGGCTGGCCGTCTGCTCCGTCTTCTGGTGCCTCCGCCTCGCCCTCATCCTCCGCCTCGTCCTCCTCCTCGACGCTGGAGCCGATCACCTCCGCCGAGTCTTCGCCGTAGTCAGGGTTCATCCCAAACCATTCCGGCGGGACCTCCTCGCCGTCTTCAGACAGCTCGGGGATGAAGATGCTGGTGTCAGTGTACTCAGCAATCGCCGCGGCACATTTGACGAGGGCGTCTTCCGCAGCCACCAGCTCCGGCTGGGCCTCCGACCAGAGCGTGGCCAACCGGTCTAGATCTAGCCCCGGGTACCACGCCTTGACGAACTGTAAGGCCCGGCGCGCCCCAGCCTGGGCCGAAGAGCCCTTCCAGGCCTCGAGGCGACCAGACGCGACCTCCAACCAGTTGGCCGTCAGGCTGGGGGTGCGCGGAGCCTGCATATCCGGCCGAAGGGCGGAGATTGCCTGGGCGCCAACGCGCTGAAGCCGGCGCAACATCCGGTGAGCTGGCCGGAGACGAGCCTCGATACTCAAGATGTGCTCATCAAGGGTTCGGGGGGCATCGGCGGCGATCTCGGCGCCCTCTGCCCTTCGACTCGCACGATCGGCCTCGATGGCTTGGATGTCGGCCTACGACTGCCCAGGGAAGAAGTCTGCAAAGACACAAAGAAACGAAGAAGCAAGTCAAAAACCTGGCGTCGGCATGATCTAAGTAAACAGCTCGAAGAAAGAAAATAAAGAGACTCACCATCAACGATGTCTTCAATCTCGTGGAAGCCGGAGGACAGCAGCGCCTCCTTGTCAGACCAGGAGGAGCACTCGCTCGCGAACTCGGCCAAGAGGGCGGTTTCCGCCTCCTCCGCGTCCTTCTACGACTTCACAAGCAGCGCCTTCTGCTCTGCCAACTGAGTGGCCAGCAGATCGCGCTCTATGGCGAGCCTGCTGCACTCCTCCCCCTTGCGCAGGGCAGAGTTGGCCTCGCTCAGCTGCTGCTGAAGAGCAGCATTGGCTCCTGAAGGAAAGGAAGAAAGATAACAATCGTCAATAAAGTAGGTCGCCGGGGAGATCCGGCCCGACTACTCAGTAGTCGGCCTGAATCTCGGGGACTACAGTCCGCGGGTGCGCCAGCGTGCCCCCGCAGAGAAGAAAAAGAGGGACTTACTCCGGCTCTCCGCCAAGTCGGCGGCCCGCTTGCCCAGCTCTTCAACATTACGATTGAAGGCAGTGATGCGGAGGTTATGCTAATCCTGCGACAAGCATTTCAGACAAAGTTAGTACCCAGAAGTTCATCAATTGGAAGTTTCGGGCCACCTGCTCAGCAGTCGGCCCGAAACTCGGGGACTACACCCAGTGGGTGCGTTGGCGCGCCCCCATAGAGAGGAACAAGAAAAACAAAGCCCCAAAGAAAAAACATACCCGGACGGCCACCCGCGACGCCAGGAACGCCTTGGTGCAACTCTGGAGGGCGTCGCCCTCAGCGCGGAGCTTCGCCTGGACGTCCAGGAGTGCCCGGTTCAGCGGCCCTATGCTGCCTCCCGCACCCACCCAACGGGTGCGGCGCTTGTCGCCTCGCCGTCTGGAGCCGCCGAGCTGGCGGTGCCGGCTTCCAGGGGGCGGGGTGCCGAAGTCGCCTTCTCCCGAAGACGGCGCGCTGGCCAGCCGACCTGGAGGAGTAGCCTCGCCACGGCCTCGTCTTCGGTCGGCGGCACCGGAGAGTCCGCTGGCCGCTCGCCTCGCATGCCTTCAGACGGCGGCGGAGGCGGCGGCGGAACGTTCGCGCCCGGAGTAGAGGGCTCGCCGCTTTCCCTCTCCTCGACGAGGTTCTCCCCGCCAGCTCCTCCAGTCTGCCCCGTGAACTCCGGCGGCGGCGGCGCAGAGTTCAGCGGGGTAACAAGCAAGGCCGTCTGGCGGCGTGCGGCTTCCTCAGCCTGCTGCTTCACCACGGCGGCGGCTTCGGCCTTCGCTAGTTTTTTCTTGGCGGAAGCCTCCGCCCTGTCGGCCTCCGCCTTCTCCAGGCGGAGGGCTTCTTCTTCATTGCGCTTCTCCTGCGCATTCTGCTCCATCGCCTCTCGGAGGTCGGCAGCGGGGTCTATCCATCGAGTGGTGGCGGGCGTCTTTGCTGACCCCATGACGGAGGCGGCGGCAACCCGCTCCAGAGAGAGGGGATCCCTGAAGAAAGAGGGGCGAGCAGAGACTCAGACAAAGCACGAAGAAAGAACGAACTTTGAAGTTAGAATACTTACGCAGAGACCAACGGCGGCTTCTTCACTTCCTTACGGAAGCGGATGGCCTTTGTGGCTGCCTCGTCCCGCCGGGTCGCCGCGGCCGAGCCCTTGGGCTTCTTCGGCCGGCTGATCGAACAAAGTCGGCGCAGCCCGGCACTTCTTCCCACCGACTGGAGCGCCCGACGCGGCAGAAGAGCCCGCGCCCGGCTGGCTGGCCCCTGGCCGATGGCGAGGGGCGACCCCTCCCTCGGCTTCGTCTTCAGGCCAGTCGGCGAAGGTCGCCGAGGGCCTGAAGTCGCATGTCGTCCCTCCTCCTCCCTCGGCGTTGTCCTCCAGAGCCGCCGCCCCCAGATCGGGGTCGTCGACGTCGCTCTCCGCCCGGTCGGCGACGAACTCATGGGCCGGCCCTGAGGTGCTGGCTGGTGGATGAAGAAGGGGATTCTAACCAAAGCCGACTGATCAGAACAAAACTCGGCAAGAAGAAGACAATCTAAAGAAAAGAAAGGCGACTCACCACGGGCGGGGGGTTGGCGCGGGAGTACGGCTCCTTGCCGAATCGCCAGTCCTCCAGGAGCCTGCTGTCCGAAAGGTAGTTGACCATGTGGTCCACCTCTTCATGAGGCATGTCCCTGGTGCACATCCGACTCAGGTCGCGGTGCCCGCTCATCTGGCATATCATGTGAGGGCGACCTTGGAGTGGAAGAACTCGGCGCGACACGAAGGCGGCCAGCAGGTCCGGCCCAGTCAGACCCTCCGACTGCGTCAGCACTCGGAGTCGCGTGATGGCGCCGGCTCCCACAGGCGTCAGCGGCCTGGCCCGGTACGACCAATTGGGCAGTCGGCCAGCCGGCAGGCCGGCTTCAAAAGCCGGCAGATTGACCCAGTCGCCCCTCGTGGCGACGTTCCTGACGTAGAAGTAGGACCTCTGCCACATCTTCACCGACTTCAATAGCGAGATGGAGGGGAAGTGGTTGTCGGCTCCTATCCTTCGCACGGCAATGAAGGCGTCGCACTGAGCCGGCACGCCCGCGGCCTGGGTGCCGAGCTTGGAGAAGAAGAACTCCCCCCAGAGCTTGAGGGTGGGGAGGACTCCCAGGAAGCCCTCGCACAGAGCCACGAAGGCGGACAGCAGCACCACTGTGTTGGGGGTGAGGTGGTGCGGCTGGAGTCCATAGAACTCCATGAAAGACCGGAAGAAGCTGCTCGCCAGCAGCCCCAGCCCGCGCAGGCAGTGCGAGCGGAAGATGACCCGCTCGCCCTCCTGCGGGGCGGGGGAAATCTCCCCCTCCGGCGCAAGGCGCACCTGCACGCGATCCTCGCCGGGAAGACAACGGGTCCGGCGGAGGAACTCGATATGGTCTTCGTGGACTTCGGAGTCGTCCTAGGTACCGGAGCGTACCGGGGGAGGCGCGGCAGCAGAGGAAGAGCTCATCGTCGCAAGCTATCACCACAGCATGCGCCGGAGTTTGGGCGTGCGGCGGAGCGAGCGAGAGAGAGAAGAAAGAGGTAGCAGGAGAGCGAAGGAGCTGCGAGGAGGAAGAAAGCAAGGGGCGGTAGGAAGGAGGGGCACACATGCTCCCCTCTTCCCCCTACTTATAGCCCTCGGGGTTGCGAAGCCGAGGGAGCGGGCGTGGGGATTTACTGCGCCCACAACCACACGCCTCCCACGATCCCTGCAAAGTTACTGTGCGCAGTAACTCCACAGGAATCCTAACCGTCCACCGGGGCCACAACGGATCCGCTCAGGTGCCGCGGCGCGGTAGTGGTGAGCCCTGCCTACGGGCCTGTCCCGTCGTGCGCGTGGGCTGGCAGGATGGCCTAGCCACGTGCCCCCGTGTGGCAGGCCAAGAACAGGCGGCGGCCTAGAAGCTTAGCAAGCACGCCACTTGAAATCCCGCCACGACGTTCGAACCACTAAGCAAGCCGGAATAGAGTGAGCCCGAGTCGAGCGGGTCCGACTCCGTCTAGTCGGCCCGGCGGAAGTCAATCAAGACTATGTGTCGAGCATCCGGAGAAAGAAACTGCTGAGGCTTCTCGGCCGATCGTCCGCGGCGCCTCATCAGCTTCGGGGACTACTGTCGAAGTAATGGGCCACGGGTAGGCCAACCCTAGCCCCATGACCTTTCAAGACATCAGGGCAGGCTGCGCCCCTCAAGACCATAGGGCGAAGAGCCGCCTCCTGGGGAGTCTACGGCAAGGCGGCCGACTGCCCGCTCACGGCCGAGTCCCAGGGACGACTTCCAGAGAAGCCGGCTTTAGGGAGCCGGCCGGCGACTCCAACAAACCGTGACCTCATCAAGGGGGATGGGGCAGGGGCCTGGCTACAATGAAGCCCACTCCCCGCCCCTTACCAAGGGCAGGCATGGCTACAGCGCGCCGTACTTGGGAAGATCTCCCTGCGGCGTGGCACTGTTGCCCAGCCGGCCCTGACATCAGCACCACTGTACCCGGTACTGTGCCCATGACGGCTTGTCTGTACGGCCCGGAGGCAGCAGGACCCACCAGTCAGCGAGACCTCGGGAGACGGCGGGAGAATCGCCAGTCGGACCCAACGGAGTCGGCCCGGGGGAGTCGGCCGAGCCCTCCCCCGGGGCCCACGCGCCATTAATCAAGAAGAGATGGGGAGTGGCCACAGTGATCACCCGCAAGGCGGCGGGGCTGTTGCCACGACCCCATGACCAAGCCTGCATCATCAGGAGCACGGCTACAGTAATCAGCAGCCGGCAAGACCCGCCCGCAGCGGACGCGGCCTGTCAGCTCCGTACCAGACCAGTCAACAGGGCCCACTAGTCGGCGGGACCTAGCAGTCGGCGGAGAAGTCGGAGGTCAGAGACACTGACGACTGGGCCCACGCCCAGTCACCTTACCATTGTACCCCTGGGGGGTAGGCCTATATAAACCCCCCAGGGCACCCATGCAAAGGGTTGGATCCCAGTAGTTCTACACCATACCAGATAGAAGGAGGGAGCTGGCCTTGCCCTCTCCTACCTCCAGATACAGCTCAAGGAGCAACCGTGTAAACACGTGACCATAGTGATCATGCGGAGACCCCGCAGAGCAGCAGTAGGGGTGTTATGTCCTCGGAGAGCCCTGAAGCTGGGTAAGATTCGCCGGTGTGCATGTCTTCGCCTCATCCCGTTTCCAGGCACCGGCGACGTTCTACTCGCCCCCACCATGATAAGCCATCCATTGGCATATGTCGCACCAAACCCCCGACAATGTGGGACTATCATTATCAACCTTACATCTTTTGGTATTCACACTATGAATATGTGGAACATTACGCTCGAGATCCATTAAGAATAAACCATTCACAAGCGGGGCATGACCATAAAACATATCTCTCATATAAATAGAACAACCATTATTCTCGGATTTAAATGAGTAGCCATCTTGAATTAAACGAGATCATGATACAATGTTCATGCTCAAAGCTGGCACTAAATAACAATTATTGAGGTTTAAAACTAATCCCGTAGGTAAATGTAGAGGTAGCGTGCCGACGGCGATCACATCGACCTTGGAACCATTCCCGACGCGCATCGTCACCTCGTCCTTCGCCAGTCTCCGCTTATTCCGCAGTTCCTGTTTTGAGTTACAAATATGAGCAACTGCACCGGTATCAAATACCGAGGAGCTACTACGAGCGCTGGTAAGGTACACATCAATAACATGTATATCACATATACCTTTGGTATTGCCGGCCTTCTTTTCCGCTAAGTACTTGGGGCAGTTCCGCTTCCAGTGATCGTTTCCCTTGCAATAAAAGCACTCAGTCTCAAGCTTGGGTCCATTCTTTGACTTCTTCTCGGCAGCTTGCTTACCGGGCGCGGCAACTCCCTTGTCGTCCTTCTTGAAGTTCTTTTTACCCTTGCCTTTCTTGAAATTAGTGGTTTTATTCACCATCAACACTTGATGTTCCTTTTTGATTTCCACCTCCGCTGATTTTAGCATTGAATATACCTCGGGAATGGTCTTTTCCATCCCCTGCATATTGAAGTTCATCACAAAGCTCTTGTAGCTCGGTGGAAGCGACTGAAGCATTCTGTCAATGACCATGTCATCCGGGAGATTAACTCCCAGCTGAGTCAAGCGGTTGTGCAACCCAGACATTTTGAGTATGTGCTCACTGACAGAACTATTTTCCTCCATCTTACAACTGACGAACTTGTCGGAGACTTCATATCTCTCGACCTGGGCATGATCTTGGAAAACCATTTTCAGCTCTTCGAACATCTCATATGCTCCGTGTTGCTCAAAATGCTTTTGGAGCCCCGGTTCCAAGCTGTAAAGCATGCCGCACTGAACGAGGGAGTAATCATCAGCACGCTGCTGCCAAGCGTTCATAACGTCTTGGTTCTCTGGGATGGGTGCGTCACCTAGTGGTGCTTCTAGGACATAATCTTTCTTGGCACCTATGAGGATGATCCTCAGGTTCCGAACCCAGTCCGTATAGTTGCTGCCATCATCTTTCAGCTTGGTTTTCTCTAGGAACGCGTTGAAGTTGAGGGCAACATTAGCGTGGGCCATTTGATCTACAAGACATATTGTAAAGATTTTAGACTAAGTTCATGATAATTAAGTTCATCTAATCAAATTATTCAATGAACTCCCACTCAGATTAGACATCCCTCTAGTCATCTAAGTGATACATGATCCAACTCAACTAGACCATGTCCAATCATCACGTGAGATAGACTAGTCATCATCGGTGAACATCTCCATGTTGATCGTATCTTCCATACGACTCATGTTCGACCTTTCGGTCTTCCGTGTTCCGAGGCCATGTCTGTACATGCTAGGCTCGTCAAGTCAACCTAAGTGTATTGCGTGTGTAAATCTGACTTACACCCGTTGTATTCGAACGTTAGAATCTATCACACCCAATCATCACGTGGTGCTTCAAAACAACAAACCTTCGCAACGGTGCACAGTTAGGGGGAACACTTTCTTGAAATTATTGCGAGGGATCATCTTATTTAAGCTACCGTCGTTCTAAGCAAATAAGATGTAAAACATGATAAACATCACATGCAATCAAATAGTGACATGATATGGCCAATATCATTTTGCTCCTTATGATCTCCATCTTCGGGGCGCCATGATCATCGTCGTCACTGGCATGACACCATGATCTCCATCATCATGATCTCCATCATCGTGTCTTCATGAAGTTGTCTCGTCATCTATTACTTCTACTACTATGGCTAACGGTTTAGCAATAAAGTAAAGTAATTACATGACGTTATATGTTGACATGCAGGTCATAAATAAATGAAGACAACTCCTATGGCTCCTGCCGGTTGTCATACTCATCGACATGCAAGTCGTGATTCCTATTATAAGAACATGATCAATCTCATACATCACATATATCATTCATCACATCCTTTTGGCCATATCACATCACACGGCACATGCTGCAAAAACAAGTTAGACGTCCTCTAATTGTTGTTGCAAATTTTTACGTGGCTGATATAGGTTTCTTAGCAAGAACGTTTCTTACCTACGCCAAAACCACAACGTGATATGCCAATTTCTATTTACCCTTCATAAGGACCCTTTTCATCGAATCCGATCCATCTAAAGTGGGAGAGACAGACACCCGCTAGCCACCTTATGCAACTAGTGCATGTCAGTCGGTGGAACCAGTCTCACGTAAGCGTACGTGTAAGGTTGGTCCGGGCCGCTTCATCCCACGATGCCGCCGAATCAAGATAAGACTACTAACGGCAAGTAAATTGACAATATTGACGCCCACAACTGCTTTGTGTTCTACTCGTGCATAGAAACTACGCATAGACCGAGCTCATGATGCCACTGCAGGGTAACGTAGCAGAATTTTAAAATTTTCTACGCATCACCAAGATCAATCTATGGAGTCTTCTAGCAACGAGAGGAAAGGAGTGCATCTACATACCCTTGTAGATCGCGAGAGGAAGCGTTCAAGAGAATGGGGTTGATGGAGTCGTACTCGTCGTGATCCAAATCACCGATGACCTAGCGCCGAACGGACGGCACCTCCGCGTTCAACACACGTACGGTTGGGAAGACGTCTCCTCCTTCTTGATCCAGCAAGGGGAAGGAGAGGTTGATGGAGATCCAGCAGCATGACGGTGTGGTGGTGGAAGCAGTGGTGATCTCAGCAGGGCTTCGCCAAGCTCCAACGAGAGAGAGAGAGAGAGAGAGAGAGAGAGAGAGAGAGGTTACGAGGGGAGAGGGAGGGGCCAGGGATTTGGTGCAGCTGCCCTCCCTCCCCCCCACTATATATAGGGCCCCTAGGGGGGCGCGCAGGCCCTAGAGATTGGATCTCAAGGGGGGCGGCGGCCAAGGGGGGTGGCTTGCCCCCTAAGCCAAGTGGGGCGCCCCCACCCCTAGGGTTTCCAACCCTAGGCGCAGGGGGAGGCCCAAGGGGGGCGCACCAGCCCACCAGGGGCTGGTTCCCTTCCCCACTTCAGCCCATGGGGCCCTCCGGGATAGGTGGCCCCACCCGATGGACCCCCGGGACCCTTCCGGTGGTCCCGGTACAATACCAGTGACCCCCGAAACTTCCCCTATGGCCGAAACTGGACTTCCTATATATAATTATTCACCTCCGGACCATTCCGGAACTCCTCATGACGTCCGGATCTCATCCGGGACTCCCAACAACTTTCGGGTTACCGCATACTAGTATCTCTACAACCCTAGCGTC
This sequence comes from Triticum aestivum, assembly GCF_018294505.1. Classification (NCBI taxonomy): domain Eukaryota; kingdom Viridiplantae; phylum Streptophyta; class Magnoliopsida; order Poales; family Poaceae; genus Triticum; species Triticum aestivum. The sequence goes on along the minus strand of NC_057797.1, from coordinate 93,736,128 downwards.
ACCGAACCTTAAGTGTGTAGACCCTACGGGTTCGGGAGACACGTAGACATGACCGAGATGACTCTCCGGTCAATAACCAATAGCGGGATTTAGATACCCATGTTGGCTCCCACATGTTCCACGATGATCTCATCGGATGAACCACGATGTCGAGGATTCAATCAATCCCGTATACAATTCCCTTTGTCAATCGATATGTTACTCGCCCGAGACTCGATCGTCGGTATCCCAATACCTCGTTCAATCTCGTTACCGGAAAATCACTTTACTCGTACCGTAATGCATGATCCCGTGATCAACCACTTGGTCACATTGAGCTCATTATGATGATGTATTACCGAGTGGGCCCAGAGATACCTCTCCGTCATACGGAGTGACAAATCCCAGTCTCGATTCGTGCCAACCCAACAGACACTTTCGGAGATACCCGTAGTGCACCTTTATAGTCACCCAATTATGTTGTGACGTTTGGCACACCAAAGCACTCCTACGGTATCCGGGAGTTGCACAATCTCATGGTCTAAGGAAATGATACTTGACATTCGGAAAAGCTCTAGCAAACAAACTACACGATCTTTGAGCTATGCTTAGGATTGGGTCTTGTCCATCACATCATTCTCCTAATGATGTGATCCCGTTATCAATGACATCTAATGTCCATAGTCAGGAAACCATGACTATCTTTTGATCAACGAGCTAGTCAACTAGAGGCTCACTAGGGACGTGTTGTGGTCTATGTATTCACACATGTATTACGATTTCCGGATAACACAATTATAGCATGATTAATAGACAATTATCATGAATAAGGAAATATAATAATAACCATTTTATTATTGCCTCTAGGGCATATTTCCAACAAGATTATCTTAAGGGTGCCATGGGCATCCCCAAGTTTTGGCTCTTGCCACTCCTTGTTCCATAATCCATCAAATCTTTACCCAAAACTTGAAAACTTCACAACACAAAACTTAAAGTAGAAAATCTCGTGAGCTCCGTTAGCGAAAGAAAACAAAAGAACACTTCAAGGTACTGTAATGAACTCATTATTTATTTATATGGGTGTTATACCTACTGTATTCCAAATTCTCTATGGTTTATAAACTATTTTACTAGCCATAGATTTATCAAAATAAGCAAACAACACACGAAAAACAGAATCTATCAAAAACAGAACAGTCTGTAGTAATCTGTAGCTAGCGCAAGATCTGGAACCCCAAAAATTCTAAAATAAATTTCTGGATGTGAGGAATTTATCTATTAATCATATGCAAAAAGAATTAACTAAATAGCGCTTTCCAAATAAAAATGACAGCAGTTCTCATGAGCTCTAAAGTTTCTGTTTTTTTACAGCAAGTTCAACAAGACTTTCCCCAAGTCTTCCCAACGGTTCTACTTGGCACAAACACTAATTAAACACAAAAAACACAACCAAAACAGAGGCTAGATAATTTATTTATTACTAAACAGGAATAAAAATAAAATTGGGTTGCCTCCCAACTAGCGCTATCATTTAATGCCCCTAGCTAGGCATAACAAGCAAGAATAGATCTAGGTATTGCCATAATAGTAAGATAGATTATTAAAACTCATTTCATATTATCTAGGTTCGGCAGCAAGTTTTCTTTGAGGCAAGCAAAAGTAATCAAAAGGGCTAAATTTAATGGGACAAAAGTCCCCAAGATCAACCTTGGGAGGTATAGGTTCCTCCTTTGGTCCTTCATATTGCACAACCAATTCATCATTATAAGCATTCTTTTGACAGAACTTTGTGAGCCTATATTCAAGAGAATATCCTCGTTCATTATTTCGAATAGCCAAATCATCATTAAGCTCAGAAATTCTGTCAACTAAAACATTGGTAGGAACCCTTTTTCTAAGATTTTCATTGAAAGCAACATAATCTAGAGATTGAAAGCGCATTATTTCTTGTTGATCAAAGAGGATAGCCTCTATGGGAGGACGGCAAGCGTCCACCCTATAATGTGCAAAGATTTCTTTAGCCTCCTTTATTATGAATCTAAACTCATGAGCCAAAAAGATAGTAGCGGCACGCTTAACAGAAGAATGCTCAATATTAGAAAATTCCAGAAAAATCCTTTGTATAGAAGGATGCATGTGCATAAATTGTCTTTCAAGTTCAACTACAAGCATGGCAATAGCGTCCACAAGACTACTAGTTCTATGAAGGATAGAACTACCCATAGAAGGTAAAGCACCGGCACAAGTAAATAAATCTTGAATAACTCCTTTTCCAATAATATTACCACTACCAACATGGAATCATTTTATATGTTAGATAGTGGGTTCTTTAGTAGGAGCATCAAAATTATTATCGACAATAGTTTCCCCAATTTCAGACATAGAGGCAGAATGTAAAGGACTAGCCATAACGACAAGCAAACAAACTAACACACAAGCAAACAAAAAGCAAGGGGACAAAAAGAGGCAAATAGAGGGAGGATAGAGAAAGAGGGCGAATAAAACGGCAAGGGTGAAGTGGGGGAGAGGAAAACGAGAGGCAAATGGAAAATAATGTAACGCGGGATATAAGGGTATGTGATGGGTACTTGGTATGTTGACTTTTGCGTATACCTCCCCGGCAACGGCGCCAGAAATCCTTCTTGCTACCTCTTTTAGCACTGCGTTGGTTTTCCCCGAAGAGGAAGGGATGATGCAGCAAAGTAGCGTAAGTATTTCCCTCAGTTTTTGAGAACCAAGGTATCAATCCAGTGGGAGGTTACGCGCGAGTCCCACGCACCTGCACAAAACAAATAAATCCTCGCAACCAACGCAAATACAGGTTGTCAATCCCTATAGGGCCACTTACGAGAGTGAGATCTGATAGATATGATAAGATAATTTTTTTGGTATTTTTATGATAAAGATGCAAAGTAAAATAAAAACAAAGTAAATAACAAAGTAGTAGGAGATTGATATGATAAAGATAGACCCGGGGGCCATAGGTTTCACTAGTGGCTTCTCTCGAGAGCATAAGTATTCTACGGTGGGTGAACAAATTACTGTTGAGCAATTGACAGAATTGAGCATAGTTATGAGAATATCTAGGTATGATCATGTATATAGGCATCACGTCCGAGACAAGTAGACCGACTCCTGCCTGCATCTACTACTATTACTCCACTCATCGACCGCTATCCAGCATGCATCTAGAGTATTAAGTTAAAAACAGAGTAACACCTTAAGCAAGATGACATGATGTAGAGGGATAGACTCATGCAATATGAAGAAAACCCCATCTTGTTATCCTCGATGGAAACAATACAATACATGCCTTGCTGCCCTTACTGTCACCGGGAAAGGACACCGCAAGATTGAACCCAAAGCTAAGCACTTCTCCCATTGCAAGAAAGATCAATCTAGTAGGCCAAACCAAACTGATAATTCGAAGAGACTTGCAAAGATAACCAATCATACATAAAAGAATTCAGAGAAGATTCAAATATTATTCATAGATAGACTTGATCATAAACCCACAATTCATCGGTCTTAACAAACACACCGCAAAAAGAAGATTACATCGAATAGATCTCCACAAGAGAGGGGGAGAACATTGTATTGAGATCCAAAAAGAGAGAAGAAGCCATCTAGCTACTAACTATGGACCCGTAGGTCTGAGGTAAACTACTCACACTTCATCGGAGGGGCTATGGTGTTGATGTAGAAGCCCTCCATGATCGATGCCCCCTCCGGCGGAGCTCCGGAACAGGCCCCAAGATGGGATCTCGTGGATACAGAAAGTTGCGGCAGTGGAATTAGGTTTTTTGCTCCGTATCTGATCGTTTGGGGGTACGTGGGTATATATAGGAGGAAGAAGTACGTCGGTGGAGCAACAGGAGGGCCACGAGGGTGGAGGGCGCGCCTGGGGGGGTAGGCGCCCCCTACCTTGTGGCCTCCTGTTACGTGGCTTGACGTAGGGTCCAAGTCTCCAGAGTTGTATTCGATGAGAAAATCACGTTCCCGAAGGTTTCATTCCGCTTGGACTCCGTTTGATATTCCTTTTCTTCGAAACCCTAAAACAGGCAAAATCAACAATTCTGGGCTGGGCCTCCGGTTAATAGGTTAGTCCCAAAAATAATATAAAAGTGGATAATAAAGCCCAATAATGTCCAAAACAGTAGATAATATAGCATGGAGCAATCAAAAATTATAGATACGTTGGAGACGTATCAGCTAACATACGCAAGTAAGAGCGAGACGATAAGCAACGTAATGGTCGAGAAGCTAGAAGTGATCAAGAAGTGATCCTGAAACTACTTACGTTTAAGCATAACACAAGACCGTGTTCACTTCCCAGACTTCGCCGAAAAGATACCATCACGGCTACACACGCGGTTGATGCATTTTAATTAAGTCAAGTGTCAAGTTCTCTACAACCGGATATTAACAAATTCCCATCTGCCACATAACTGTGGGCATGGCTTTCAAAAGTTTAAACCCTGCAGGGGTGTCCCAACTTAGCCCATCACAAGCTCTCACGGTCAACGAAGGATATTCCTTCTCTCGGAAAGACTCGACCAGTCTCGGAATCCCGGTTACATGACATTTCGACAATGATAAAACAAGACCAGCAAAGCCACCCGATGTGCCGACAACCCCGATAGGAGTCGCACATATCTCGTTCTCAGGGCAACACCGGATGGGACTAGCTACGAGTAAAACCAGCCCTCAAGTTTCCCCGAGGTGGCCCCGCAAGCAGCTCGGTTCGGACCAACACTTAGAGAGCACTAGCTCGGGGGGGTTAAAATAAAGATGATCCCTCGGGTTGGCCGACCCAAGGGAAAGGTATAGGTTGCTAGGCAAATGCAAAACCAAGGTTGGGCCTTGCTGGAGAAGTTTTATTCAAAGCAAACTGTTAAGGGGTTCCCATAACACCCAACCACATAAGGAACACAAAATCAAGAAACATAACACCGGTATGACGGAAACTAGGGCGGCAAGAGTGGAACAAAACACCAGGCATAAGGCTGAACCTTCCACCCTTTACCAAGTATAGATGCATTAATAAAATAAGAGATATTGTGATATCACAACATAACCATGTTCCAACATGGAACAAACTTCAACTTCACCATATTGTGATAGCACAACCAAGTATGATGCATGTCCGATTTAATGAGGCATGGCATGGCAAAATGCACAAACAATACTACAAATTAAGTGGAGCTCAATATGCAACGAGTTGCATATTGACGAAACACCACATGACTTATTTAGTTCCCTCTCCTTTATGTACCCAACAAAATTAAATGTTATTAAACATGGCAAGGGGTGGCATATGCTAACTATTTAGGCAAGTTTAAATGAGGCCGGAACAACAAGCAACAAGTCCGGAAAAATCCTCATGAGCATATATTAGATTTGGTACTGTTCTGTCCTAAAGCATATTTTAAAGTTTTTAAACATCAAAATAAAGTGAACCAAGTTATTCTATGCATTTTTCTACCCCATTTACATATAAAATTTATTAAATTTGGAGCTACGGTTATTTAGTTATGAAATAAATCATTTTAGCAAGGCATAAGAGCAAAATTAAACAAACAACATTTTAAACATTTCAAACATGGATGAAAGTGGCTTATTATAAAACTACACAAAATTCTAAGCATTTTTCATATTAAGTTTGTTTAATTCCGATGCACGGTTGTGGAGTTATTAAATGCATGAACACTAGGGGCTTTTCTGTAAATCTATTTTTACTGGATAAATCCTAAAATCGACCAGAGGGAAAAAAAACAAGCACTGTGCCTAATCTTCTAGGCGCTGGGCTAGGGTGTTCTCACCACTGGGCCTAACAGGCCGGTTCGGTGGAGAGACTGGCGGGGCACTGCTGGGCCGGGGCGAGGCCGGCCCACGCGCGTGCGAGGGAGGCAGCCCAGCGGTGCGCTCGTCCTCTCCCTCAGCCCGAGGGAAGGCAAGGGCGTCGACGACGGCCGGCGGTGAGCACGGGGAAGGGCAACGGAGGTCGGGAACGGGTGCGGGGCGGCGGATCCGGCCTCGGGGCGTCGCGAGGGCATCGGATCTGGCGATGAGGACGGTCAGGGAGACGAGCGGCGAAGGTGGCGGGCTCCGCAAGGTTAACGAGGCGGTTCCGGCAAGGAGGCAGGGAGGAGGCCGCGGGGCGAACGGATCCCAGCCACCCGGCACCCGATCTGGGCAGTGGCGGTGACTGGACAGCGCGCGGCGCGGTGGCGGAGGCGCTGGAGCGCGTCGGCGGCGATCGGCCGGCGCGATGGGCGGCGGGGTTCGACGGGGTTGAAGCGGGATCTCCCTGGCGGCGGGGTGGGCTGCCTCGGGCCCCGATGGGCTCGGGCGGGCCTGTTGCGGGCCCGAGTGGGCTGGCGGCGGAGTGGAGGCGCGCGGGACAGGTGGCGTGCCCGGATTGGCCGCGGGCGGCGGCTTGCCTGCCTGGCGGCGACAAGTGGCGGCGGGGAGCAGCTGGGCGCGGAATCTGAGGAGGGGGAAGGCTAGAGGTAGGTGGGTTGGTCTAGGTTTATATAAGGAAAGGGGGGGTTAGGATTAGGGTTAGCAGGGGTTTTCATCCGCATTCGGGCATCGGATCTCGATCCGACGGTCCGAAGCGGAGGGGATAAGTAGGTGGGCTAGGTGGGCTATGGAGAGGCCGTGGGCTGAGAAGAGAGAGAAGCAGAGCGGCCCGGCGACTATTTCCGGAGACCGAAAACGTCCGACGTTTGACCGACTATATTGCGGCCATATGTTTAACGGTTGGGCTATCAAACGAGCTCTGAATGCGACGAAAATTGACAGCGGCCTACTGACAACATAACAACACCGCATGCCAACTTTCAACCCATTTCGAGATTATTTTCCTGCCACTTATAAAATAATATTTCGGATGTGCCGCGGGCGCGTGCAAGTATGTCTGGGCTCAGAACGGACAACAGACGGAACTGGGGGAACCCGGACAGATGCAAGTTTTGAAAACATGATGATGCAATGCACATGATGACATGGCAAGATGCAACACGCAAGCGAAAGACATGGCAACAACGCGCATAACTAGAAGACACCTGGCGCAACGGTCTCGGGGCATTATAGGTGCGCTAGGAATGGATGTGTTCTGCTCCTCCTCCTCCCCCTTTCCCTAACCTGGTGCTTCTTGACTTCGGACCTGGCGTTGTTCGAGGCAAGCTGGTCGCTGGCGGCTTCGCCATGGTCGAGGTCTGCCGGTTGGCTTGAAGCCCACACTTTGGGAGCTCTCGGTGGTGTCTGGTCGTAGGGCGGCAGCCTTGGTGGTGGGAACCACTATGCTCGTGGGCGAAGCTTGTGGCTCAGGGGCTGTCTGACTTCCATGGCCGTGTAGACGACGTGGAGGTTGGGTTTCGACTGTTTCATGGCGTTGGTGTGGTTCATCTTGTGGTTGACCGCACCTTGATCGGAGGCAGAGCGGGTTTGCCGGGGGTATCCCCTGTCTGGCCTCTGCCAGACCGACGCTGGCGGTGTTCGTGGGTGTCATATGTTTCTTGAAGGCTCCGTCGCGGCGTCTCTCTGTTCTTCGAGTTGCTCCGGATGAAGATCTTGATCATTTGGATCAGGCGGTGATGGCGCCCGGTGTCATACCCTTCTTGAACGCATCGCCTTAGATCCCATGTCTCGTCGATGCTCGGCATCATCTCTTCGCGGTGGCTTGTTCACAATTGAGAACCACGGTATCTCCATAGTGATGCTTATTGTCGACCTGATGTTTGCTTGGAGTTGTATCAGCTCCTATGTATCATGTCTTGGATGTGCATGTATGTTGTGGTGGCGTGTATTTGTATCGAATCATATGTTGGTGATTGCCTTATCTATAACGCGGGGCAAAAGTCTTTTTCAGTAATTCAAATCCATGGACCTCGTTGCATTGGACCAATGGTAATGATACAAAGAATACACACAAGTGATTGTCCATTAATCCTCCGGGTAGGTGTGTTCCTTCTCCCCTCGAGTGCATCACACATAGCGCCAAGACATCAAGGCCGCAGGTGATGGACACCGGTTCATCTTTGTGTAAAGGCTCTAGCGAACCTGCCAGCACAATCATTAAAAAATAAAACACTAGAAGCAGAAAGGCAAAAGACTCACGGACAAAAATGACGACGACCTTATTACTAAAAAATACAGATGAAAGGAAAAACCCTAGAAAATAAACAAACATCAAATAAATATTGCATACCAAATGGCACAGCAAAAGCGGGCGGCTGTTTTTAGTAAATTCTGCGTATGATTGAGGTGAAACCCAATCAAAGAGCAATGCTAGGTTCACGGGCTAAGTTTTATAGAGTTTATTGGCTGATTGGATTAGGGAGGGTGGAGGGCCGACTCCCGTGAAAATCAGGGGAAATAGTTAATTTTTTTAACACAGTATAGACGCAAGCGTTCATATAAACGCGTATACACTCACCCCTATGAACGCACACACGCACACCCTATCCCTATGAGCACCTCCGAAAGACTGAGCCGGCATATCATCTTGAGATTTTACGAAGTCACCGTAGGCGCCTCGTAGTCGACGGGAACGTCTCCTTCCACTGAAAACGTATTGCCGGAATTCTTGAAATAAATCCAGCATAAATGCGAGAGTGTGAAGGGAGCCCGTAAAAGTCCGTTGTCGCTCCGTGGATGTAATATTATCGCCCAATCAAAATATGTTCGTGTACGTCGTGGCCCTACATTTCTTTTTTACTTTCAAATAGATTTTCTTTAAGAACCTGTCTTGAGACGAGTGGTGAGCTTTTTCCACGGGCTGTTTTGCATTCCGTTTGAGAAGTTTCGAGGTTCATTCCGTTAATGCGTTGGAGAAGTTGAGTGGAATGGTAAATGCAAATTTTTTTAAACATGGAAAATGGTAAATACGGTTTCCAAATGTGTACAGGACACTTTTCAAACTGCGCGCCGGTAAAAATTTATCAACGGACATACGCGGCGTCCATCAATCACTGTAGCCGAACGGTCATCTGTTTCTGCTTTTACCATTTTTCTACATTTTTTATTTACCCCAGTCCAGCACTATTCCTTCCCCCCTCCTTTCACCCCCTCCTCCCCTCCCCTCTCCTCTGTGCCGTCTGCAACTCGTCAGTCCTCTCCTCTCCGCCATTTTTGCCTGAAGCACCCCTCCACCAGGATTCCACGAGCGCGGAGGCGGAGGCGGAGGCGATGGCGATCGATCAATCCCTCAAGGCAAGTTCACCCCCTCCACTTCCTTCGATTCGTGCGGCTGTGATTTATACTTAGTTCGTGGTCGAGGGTTTCTTGATTTCTCAGCGTTCTCTTGAATCTTCGATTAATGGAGCGTTTTACACTGCAATCACGTGACATCTGGATTCTGGAGGGCTCCTTTTGTTTTATTTCGTCATCCTGTGATAGCTTTGGAGAAAGTGCTTCTTGGAACATTAAAAAGAAAGTGTTTCTTGAGAAAATAAATCTTTCGACCGTCCAGCCAGAACAGTTTTTGTTTCTCTACGGCCTACTGCTAGATGGGATTGGTAATGCAAAATGATTGATTGTTGATTGTATGTTGAACTTAAGTCTCTGCTTTGGGCGGCTGCTTTTCAGAGGAAGAGAGGGAGGCCAGCAGGAGGAGGAGGTTCCCCGTCTGTCAACAAGAGCCAGCGAGATAAGATGGTCATGGAGCAGAAGATGGCACTGGTGCATCAAAGGCTCGCCTTGCTTGACAGCGAGAGCGACAAGGATGCTGATGTTGTGCCGACGGCCACAATGGTGAGGTCCTTCAGCTTGAGATCGACTCGGATTGTGGGCCACTGCAGGTCTGCAGTAGTCTTTATTTTCTGAATCTTGATCAGATTTACTATGTGGGGCTGCCTCTGATAAACTATAATGGACTTGGTCAAAAAAGTAATAATGAAACTATAATGGGGTCTGAAACCGTCTGTTTAAGGTTTTCCCCCCTTCAAATCTTCACTGTCTCACTAGCACTGTAGCAACTAATACTTCCAACATTATGAGGTTTCCTTGGATGACTGCCGGAGTCTGTCTCTGGTAAAGTAAATTGAAGTATGGACTAATTTGTTATGTTATTTTTCATGTTTCATTATCATGGTGGATACTAATGCAACCAATTCTCATGACCGTATATGCATTCTATGTTATGAGATTATCTGTTTCTTTTTGGCCTTTTGTTGAAACTTCAAATTTTTTTCATGACATGATTATATTTAATGATAGCAGGATGATAAGCTTGCTGCTGTTGTTGTTGATCAACAGCCTGTTGTTATTAATTTCGGTGACACAGATGACGAGGATGAATATGTTCCTTTGAGAGTAAGTGAACCATTGGTTGTTGCTTTAGCCCTCTTGTATTAATTAGGGAGTAAATTTTGTGTACATACATTCCACATGATTACATGTGCATTTGTGGCTCTAGCTCCTCGTTTGTTTTCCCTTTCATCTCACAATTTCACTGAATTACGAGCGTTCAGCTTACTGATCTAACTTTTCTAAGAGTTGGTTTATTCGTCATGTCAGATTGTGCGGCCACGGAGGTTGGACAGTGAACAAGAAAAGCTGCTTGATGTTTCTCAAACACACAATGCTCAGGGTACTGACACCGCTAAAGTAAGATAATTCAGTAGTTCCATTCTTGTCATTGCGCATGCTATTTGGTCGTTATCGTGGAAAATTACAGTTAGTAAACAGTTCTTCCAATTTTTCATTTATGAGTTCATAATGCTTCAAAGATTTTGAAGCCCAAAAATTCAGTAATTTTCTTATCTTCAACAATTGCATAAAATGGTTCAAAGATTTTGGCTGGTTGGGTTTCAGAAGAAGAGAGGGAGGCTTGTCAAGGCCCAGAGCAACATGGAGCAGAAGTTGAAATTGTCAACACCAAGGCTTGCCTTGGTTGAGAGCGGCTGCAGTAACAGCAGCAAGAGCGACATAGAAGAAGATCTTGTGCCGATGGTGAGGCCCATGGAATGATTCCACGTTACCGCATTTAAGACACTCTTGTTGTTCAAAACCTGAAAGAATCACGTTTTCATATGTTACATACCTTCTTTTTGTGAACATACATATGTTACATACCTTCATTTTAAAAAAATGATGTCATAATTTGGTTTAAGTGGATCAATATGTATTTTTCACACTTCAGGATTCAGATGACTGGCTCAAAAAATCTTAATGGGCTGAATTTCTGGACACAATAGTGAATGTGTTTCTAAACATTTATGGACTCTGCTATGTTCATATGCGTTGCCCCATAGAGTCTATATAACTGTTATCTTTTAACCTCCAGTTTCTTCACTTTCTATTTAGTTCAAAACTGAAACCATGTACTCACTATGAATAAGCGTGACTTGACAGGTAGCTGCTGTTAATTGCAAAAAGACATGTGCAAGGTACTTCAAACTTTTCTTGTTTTCTCGAGAGTAAGATGCATTAACAGTTCTCAAAAAGCATACTTACTCAATTCAATCTTTGAACAAACTACAGAGTTCAGGGTAACTTTGGGTCTGCTATGGAGAGAGCTGAGGAGGTACTGGTAAAGTTACCAGCCGAACATCCTAGCTTTGTCAAGCATATGCTACATTCACATGTTGTTCAGGGTTTCTGGCTGGTAAGTCTATTGATTAGCTATTTACATGTTTGTTCAAAGCTTAAGAATTAGGTGATCATTTCTTATGAACAACATGTGGACCCAAGACGCCAAATATTGAATGGGAGGAAATGCCTGCTAAACAAAAATACAGATTACCTTTTCTTTTATATCAGAAGGTAATCAAATTTCTGGGCAAAAAAGCTCTCTGCAAAAGTGGAAGCTGTACAATTTAGAGCACCTTATGATTTTTGAAATTTAGTTTCAGGTAGAGCAGTCTCAGAAGCTTAGTATATGTGTGGACGCTTCCTGAGTGTCACTTAGTGTACATGGGATGGGATTAATGAAAACATCTCCTTTTCTTTGTTTTTGCTTCCTCTGCATTTGAATTTTACGTTCCTCCCCCAGGGTCTACCGTCTGGCTTCTGCAACAAGCATCTCCCAAAGAAGGACGTTACTATTGTGCTTGAAGATGAGGATGGGCATAATTATGATGCAAAATATCTAGGTGCCAAGCAAGGACTTAGTGGTGGTTGGAGAGGTTTTGCGCTTAATCATGATATTAAGGTCGGAGATGTTGTAGTCTTTCAACTTGTCAGTTCAGCAAAGTTTAAGGCAAGTCTTTCCCAATACATTTTCAATTGCTTGATCATTCTTTTACACTATTGATTGGCAGGCACTACATTCATTAATGTTTGCAGGATATACATTTCTTGAATTATTTTGTGCGTGTTCTGTCCGCACTTATTCAATATTTAAAGTTTCTCTTGTCTTTTGTACGCTTTCCATTCAGGTCTATATATTGAGAGCGAACAACTTCACTATAACTGATGGAGCACTTGGTCTCCTGTGTTTGGAAGCAGGCAAAGAGAAGATATTGAGTGAGTCAAAGTTCATTGTGTTGATTTTACACTTGTGAGTTTTATTGTACATGGATAAGCTAACCATTGAATCTTCTGAATGATGTTTTGGTTCTGCAACACAGAAGAAGAAAGATCCATTGATGTCAAATCTAAGGAGAATCCAAAGTTTCGGAGCGATGGCAGTAACCCAGCCAGTGACTCAATAACAGACGGCATCAGATTTTCAGATACAGCCATCGGTTTCGATGATGTGAAAAGTTTCAGCAACTTCAACATCATCGTAGATGGTCTGGTCATCGACTGCAAGTTTCCTGACCACCTACGCAAGACGTACTACGAGCTGTGCTGTGCCCAGGAGTCATTCCTTCACAAGGATCTGCTTAAGCAGATAAACCTCACACTCGCCGTGGGAGTGATCATGGAGACTATCAACATCGCGGAGGGTATCAGAGCATGCAAAGCGCATGCTTCTTCCCATGAGGACTTTGTGATCTGGAAGAAGACCTTGGAGGCCTTTGAGCTCCTGGGCATGAATGTCAAGTTCTTGCTCAAACGCATCGATGATCTCCTCAGCCTTTCTGCTCTACCTAGAGACCCTGCTGAGCATGAAGGGTACAAAGAGATGAAACTGGAGCGGGCACGTGCCGGAGCAAAAATGAAGGAGCTCGAGTCCATGATGTCAAGTGTGAAGGACACTCTGAAAAAGATGGACGTGGAAATGGAGGAGATGGAGTCCAGTGCGAAGAGGACGGATGAGATGCTGCGGCGGTTAGCAACCGCACCATGGTAGTGGTATGCGCACAGCTTCGGTCTCGACCGCAGACGGACGATGTTTTGGGCGACATGGATGTTCAGTATGCAGAGGCAGATGATGCTCTGGATGGGGTCTAGCTTTGCAGAAGATTAGAACTGCATTGTGGCGGCAGCGTTTAGTTTCAGAGTAACCACTTTTTGTATAAATGCAATCTGAGAGTAGTTATCTGTGTGTCATCTAGGTAGGTTTTACGCTTCTTGTGCAGCAACTAGGATGCTGTTTTTTGGGTACACATCAAGTGTTGTAACCTATCCCCATCCCATCCCCCCTATGTAAATTACGCGGAACTGCACTGTGGCAGTGCTGAGAATGGAAGGAAGAGAGATGCAGTCTGGTTTGAGTAGTTGTTGAGTGCATTTCAGTGTGTGTTCCCTGCGTTTGTTAGTATTGTGCAGGCAGCTGTTTTGCTTCTTTTCTTTCTTGGTCACTGCTGATTCGGCTAGTTAAACCTTCGAGACCGTTTGCCTCTGGCTAGGGCGTTCTTATGCACTCAAGACAGAAAAGAAGCCCTAACTGACTGCATTCCTCCTGCAAGGTCTCCGGCGAGATGAAGTCCTGAGAGGAACTCGAACGTGTGACCCAAACGGACGTGTGCTTTGTCCGCCTTTTGTCAGTTTGGATCGGACATCAGAGTTTGTTTTTCCATTTGGGTTGGCGCGTGCACCGAACGCTGATCCAATCCATATTTTTTAAACACTGACTTAAGAAAAAGAGCAATCACGTTCAAATTTAAACATAAATAAAGCATTTAAAACCGGTTAGCTGCTGGCCAAAGTCCACATCTACATTAAACATGAAATAAAAAAAGTCTGCGCCGGCCGCGCATGGTGCCCTAGGCGATGAAGACGCCCGAAGCAACGCCGGTGAGGTCGACCAGCTGCGGCGCCAGGCAGCCCACGGGAGTGCCACCTCCCAGGCCCGAGCCACGTCGCCCTGCTGCACCGGCTGCACTGCCTGCTGGGCTGCTCCGGTGCGGGCATGACGCTCCTCCTCCTTCTGGCAGCGCTCTTCCTCCTCACGCTCCCTCTGCATAAGTCGCTGCCGTCAGCGCGCTCCTCTGTCAGCGTGTGTTGCCTCCTGCGCCGGCGTTGCGCCTAGGGGGAGCGCGGACCCACTCGTGCACCTTGCTAGTCCAAACGCAGCGCTCGGTGTGCTTTGTCAACGGCGGCGGGCGAGAGGGGTGGGGGTGGGGGTGAGCCTCGGCGGCGACAGCAACACTACGCAGTCGCCGGCCGTAGAGAGGGTGACGGCCTCCGCTAGCCTCGCCTGGTAGTCTGCCTCCTCTGCCTCCGCCTTGTGCCGCTCCTCCTCGATGGGGGTTTGCATGGCCGTTGCCAGCGCCACCTGGTACGCAGCCTCCTCCTCCCCCTCCTCCAGCTTGACGACAGGGACGTCGGAGGGTTGGTGTGGTGCTCCTGGACACCGAGGCGGCGTTGCTCCTCACGCTCGAGGGAAAACCACACCTCCCTGTTGGGAGAGTCCGGCCCGTACATCGGCATCCGACGTTGCTCCGGCGGGAGGAGCTCCCGCCGCCTGCGCACCTCCTCGGCGTGCGCCCGCTACATCCGCGGCACATCCGACACTAGGATCCGCTGCGGATCCAGATGCCAGTCGTGCGACCGCATGACGTCCGAGTACGGCAGCGGCTGCCTATACAGCCAGTGCTAGCGCGCCTGGTGCATCACAATGTGCAGGCGCTGCCGCACAGGGCGGGCAGGCGTCGATGGTGGCGAAGGAGGAAGCGCGCGCGAGGAGGATGCGTTGGGGGTGAACTTCCCCTTGCCCTTGCCGGAGCCGGTGAAGAAACCCATGGCCAAGGTCTGATTGTCGTCGGCGAGGGAGCACACACCGGGGGGAGGGATGGTAGATGTGGACGGGAAGTGGAAGTGGATGAGGCCGCCCCCCCGCACGCGTGGATTGAAAAAGGATGGTCTCCCGTAGCTTTCAGTCATTGACGCATGGGCCCGCAATAGGTGGATGCGTTGAATGCGACCGCGTATGATGGTTGGTCGGCCGACATGCGGGCCGCGGTGGACACCGAGATTAGTATTATACTTATGAGTTCTGGTGCATCTAAAGAAACAAATCATCTCACTCGCTCGATCAGTCTTCCCCCCTCCATGATGATGCTTTCCATGTGCAACTTCGTCCTCATGCTCTCCTCCGGATATGGCCACGTTAGTGCCAGACTTCTGTTCTTCACCCTCCAGGATCGACGGAGTTGGGCCCCTCCCCAGCCACTGGTTCCATCTTGAAGTTGAGGTTTGCTTTGCCGACGCCATGAGAAGATGAGGTGGGTGATAGGAAAAGGGAGATGAGGGGTGGTTCGCGATGGGAATAATGGACGAGAGAGAGAGAGAGAGAGGGAGGCGAAGGGGGAGGGAGAGGGAGAGGAGGGAAAGGGGGAGGGGGAGAGAGAGATGCTAGCGCATGAGGGGTATGTACCCTATGTTGCATCGTTCAGCCTGGATACATGGGGATCCAAACAATTAGGGGGCACATGTAGCGGGAATACAGGGACAACGCGAATCCCCAATCTATATCTATATCTATACCTATTAATAAAGCAAAGTGCGTTTCTCTAATTTTTTCATCCGTTCACCCCTTATTATTTTTTCTAAATTTTTTTACTATCCGAGGTGGTACTAATTTTCCGTCCCTCCGTCGTTGGCCTGACATGATTTTTTGTCGATTTTAACGCCACGCCTGTGGCCGGCCCATCTAGGTCGTGTCAGGCAGCCCAATAGCAGTCCAAGATGGGGAGGCAAAAATATTTGCTGGTATAAGGAATTGAACTCGCAACCTGTAATAAAGGACCCCCACCAACCGCCAACTGATCTAGATCGTCTTATGCTGATTTTGTACCGTAAGTTTGTCTATTGAATAGTACCACATCGCCCTTTTACGTCCAACCTCATCAATTTATATACGTCTTCAAGTTATTAGGTAACAATCAACTCAATATGCTAGACCGGGAATCAAAATACGTATAAGGAGAAAGGAAAGGATTGAAAAGAAGGAATAAAACTAGGGAAGGAAAGGAATTTAAAGAAAGAATAAAATAAAATTCGATGTGCCCTTAAGAAGGAAAGAAATTAATAGAGAGAATAAAGTTGGTTGTGCCTTGGGAAGGAAAGAAAAGGAATTAATAGAGCGAACAAATTTGGCGGATTAGGTGCCAAATAATACATCACATGTACATTGTTTCAGGTGATTTCGTGTAAGGTGTAACTGATAGACGCTTTCGTGAGGTGACAATGGTAAAAAATAACTATGAGTATCTCTCTCATGTAGCATAAACAACATGGATCCATTTTCTAGGAGACAAATTCACTAATTTCCCTGAAAAATGTCGTTGACATCGGAAAATATATTGTTGTTATAGTTGAAGAGTTGTTATATTTTTTGATATTAAAAAGTTAAGACCATCCTTCTAGATCTAATATTGATATGACTGCTAAAACATTTCATTTATTTCCCCATAAATCTTAGTAATACAAAATTTTGCATGAAGTGCAATATGTTTTGCAGTGCTCACTACATTTTTTCTCCCGTTGCAACACATGATCTCAGGTAGGTGAGTTTCATCTTCCGTTGGTGGTGTTTCACTAATTATGTCCCGCGTCATCTACATCAACATAGTGCGCTCATGGTCGGAGGGGGATGAACAAGGAGAGACATTTGATCGACCCGCCAGTGCCCATCACCGACGCACTCCACTATTGGGCATCGCTAGGAAGAAGCCGTCACTGCATGATCCATTGGCACCCGTCACCAATGCACCACCAATCGAACTCATCGCCCGGTGTTTCTGATAAGAAACACTCACTTTCCCTATAATATTAGCCGAAGGATCTCTACTCCTAATGGAGCAGTTGGTAGTCTCGCTTCCAGGTTTTTTTTTCGTCCCACCACTTTCGTCCAGTTTTTTTCGTAGGTTAACCGTCGTAGATTTTTTTCGTCGCCTCCCCCACTTCATCGGTTTATTTTCACTTCACCCTCTCACACAACGAAAAAAACTGAACGGATCAGAACTTTCCATATCGACGCAAATTATTTAGTAATGTCTTTATGTAAAAGAATCAATCACAATCAATCTCTAAAGATCAAATCTAAATTAATTAATCTTCATAACGTTTGTTTCCTTTTGAATCACGTCCATAACTTTCCTTCCTTGTTTGGGCAGAAACTGTTTGGTAGCAGAGATTAGGAAGCTTCCTATGAGTGTATTAATAGGAAGTATTCTTTTTCTTGATGTTCATTTCCATGCATGATGATAGTAAATTAGGTCAACATTCACCACTATTTATCAACGTCATCAATCGTATCCATTCCTACCAGTTTTAAGGGAATCTGCTCGCTATGTCTTTTTTAAGGGGATCCGCTCGCTAAGTCGTCGTCACACGTTATTTTCACAAGCAATTCCCCTAAAAAAAGGCGTGGGTATTGGTAGTTGAACGCCCGCTAGGTTTTCCGTCTGTCCCATCCTCGCGCTGTGCCGCCGCCACCCGCCGAATTTCCAGCCTCCCGAGCCCGTTAACTTCGCCAGCCATCGGGTCGACTGCCCCCGCCCCAAACCCCCATCCCCGAGCACTAGCTATCGCCGCGTTGCCGCCCCAAGCTCCACGCCACCGGGAACGAATCAAGCGCCGTCCCGACACCGCCGTCGCCGGCCCAGCACCTCCAGCCTTGCATGGACAGCTTCAATGTGCAGTCTCCCTTGCTGCCTCACCTTCTGCCAGCGCATGCAGCGGCGGGGTTGAACGCGTGCGTGCTTGCTAGCTTGCTCTCTGTCTTCTGAGGGGGTGAATGCAAAGCAGTCTATTAAGCCAGGCACTATTGCTGAGCTAAATTGACAAAAAAATATTGATAGCCATAGTTGTAGTTTAAGTAGTACCGAGTTGTCTGATATGTATAAAGAGCCCGTTGCAACTGAGCCCGTTACTAAATTGACAAAAAAGGTCGCCAGTGTCACTTGATATGTATGAGAATATTAAATGTATTATTAACATGATTAATATTGAACTCTTAACCCTAATGTGGCCCCGTTGCAACGCACGGGCGTTCTTCTAGTAAGGATAAGTGTGCAATGCTCCTCATCATATCCAACATAACCAACGCTCCATATAATGGTACCTTGACCGGGCCAATGGTGGTTTATAGTGACCAACATTTATTTCATAGCAAAGCACGAGCATTGTCTACAAAATTACAAGTCAGTGTAGGGAGGTCTTGTGAAAGTGGCGTGCTAGACTGTGTTTATCAAACTCATCACCTTGGAATTGAGAGCATGCATTGCTAATTGGTGGATAACAAGACCACCATCTGCGATGGTGATGAAGAGGAGAAGTGGCAACACAGATGGATCTCAAGCAACATGCTAGGATTTTTTTTCTCCCGTTACAACGCACGGGCACATTTGCTAGTGCATATAAATGACAAAGATAAAGTCCTACGAGGGGATCGTCCTCTATTCGACATTTTCAATGTGTTATCTTGCTTTCCATTGTGCGTGGGTGGGGTAATAGGAGCTTCCGTGGTTATATACTAGGCGAAAGAATTATAAGGCTTGCGAGTGGGCTCAGGAGGTATTGGTTTGAGTCAACATTTCAATTTTGTGTGACATGATCCACTATTGTTTAGAAAATGTTGGTCAAAGATAATAAAAATAAATAAATTATGTACCATGTGCTTCCGAAGGAGGGAGTAAAACGGTGCAAAAATAACCTTTGGAAGTCTCTCCTCCTCTAAAATCAATACTTACTTACAAAAGCAATGTGCGTTTCTCTATTTTTTTTCGTCCGTTCACCGTTGATTGTTTTTTTATCCGAGATGAAACTAATTTTTTGTTCGTTCATCTGCTAGAAAGAAAGAAAACGGGTTCTCCAAAATTCCGTGTGGAGAAGTGCTACATTTCTCCTAAGCATCACGATATTTTGGAGAAATGTAGCACTTCAGTTGTGAAACATGAAAAACATGATGGGTCTTGCTTGTCACCGACAACTGTAAGCAATGTTGCAAATTTTCTACTCCACACGATAAAGCCCAAACTATTGGAAGGATAAATACCTCATATCCGTGGCAGGCATCCGACGATTATCAATAGGTCCTGGCTTTGAGAAGACCATGTCTTTGACAACGAAACTACGCTATGTGGTTATCTGGTTGGATTTTCGTGCATCAATGGGCCCACAAGAGGACCTACCCAGCAGAACGACCACGAGAGCACAGTCATCTTGCCAAATTATGAATGCTACGAATCTACGAAGACGGGTTAGGTACTAACCACAATTAGTATATGAGTTCCAATCTTTTCCTATCTGGCTTCTAGCTATTTGTTGATTTCTTCCAATACAAGAAGAACACAATTGTGTGGAAAAAACGCATTTGTAGCCAATGGTTATACGAGAATCCTATTCCCCGCGTAGGCCGACAGTTGTCGACCAAATGCGCCAGCTCGCTACGTGATTTGGGCCAGCCCAAGTAGTGCAGATTACACATGATTTTAGGAAGGTCCTAGATTATTTTTCATCTCTCTCTCAATTTTTTTTCCTATTTTCATTTTTCTTTGTCTTTTCACACTTTCTTTTTTTTTTACTTTTTTTTCATGTTGATTTTTTATCTTCTTTTTCGTTTGTCTTCACTTTTCCTTTTATCTTTTATATTCAGTGTTTTTGTTTTGTTCTTTTATTTGTTATTTTGCAAATTTCCTTAAAAATCATAAAAATAATTGTTCATTGAATTCAAAAAAATTTCATCAAACAAAATAATTGCCCATCCAATTAAATTTGTAATCGTGAACATTTTTATAAATTCATGAGCCTTTTTGAAGTCATGAACATTTTATTTAATCCATGAACATATTTTCAATTCATGAACATATTAGGAAACTATGAACATTTTTTAAAACTGCAGACATTTTTTTGAATTTGTGAACCAGTTTTCGAAATATACGAGTATTTTTGAATTAGCAACCATTTTTAAAATTTGGTAACATTGTTGGAATTCAATAACATTTTCTAAAATCAATCTTTGTTTGAATTAGAGAACATTTTAGATTTTGTAGACATTTTTTTGAACTCGAAAACTTGTTTGAATTTGAGAACATATTTTCAGTTCGAAAAGATTTTGAAAGTCGATTTTATTTGAAATCTTAAACATATTTTAATAAATAAAAAACAAAAAGGAAACAAGAAAACAGGGGACCCCGCCCTCTCATGGGCCGACCCAAAGTCGAGCGTGGGCGAGCGATGGGGAGTGTGACTTTATGGGAGACTAGCTACTCGGTGCACGTTTCTCAAAAAAAAAAAAAAGCTACTCGGTGCACGTAATCGCAGCCATTCACATGTGCTTCTGAATTTTAGTGTGTGAGGCGGTTGTCCCCCATGCTAGCCTCCTAGAAATCAGGCGTAGGGGAACAAGTGTTTCTAACCTGTATGGCGCATGGACCAGTGTTCTCCTTCTCTCTAGTCAAATTTTGAAGTAATTCTCGTGTTTACTTTCAATTGATTAGGACGAAAATTATTGAGATTAGTATTATATTTATGAGTTGGTGTATTTTTGAGAGAGAAAATCATGTGCGTTTTGTTCCTGTCTAATGAAGAGCTTTATCCTATTCTGGGCTAGGGTAAAGGCCAACTAGAAACATGCCAAAATAATCCCAGTACTGCTTAAGGCATAGTTCTTTTGGCCGATTCTCTAGAATCTTGAGAATAGAAAAAAAAATATGGGTTCAAGATTCTGGGAGAAGCTGGGGTGAGGCCTGATTCTCAAGATTCTGGGAGAATCGACCAAAAAAACTGGGCATAAAGCCCATATCCTTTTATCCACTTTTCTTCCTAAATTGTAGGAAACGGATGCAACACCATGGCCATGGCGATCTGATGGCAAAGGGCTAGCAGGGGCAGCGAGGGCCCTTGTTCTACCGCTAGTGACTCCAGATGGCTGCCCCTGGTTAGGAATGATCTAGCACGATTTGGTACACAATTCTTTTGTCTGCTGATTCAAGCTTAACCCCCAATCTGAATACAAACTAACATCTGGCTTGCATTTCATTACTTCCGAGTTATATGTATAGAAGCACCTGACTAGACGCAATGCAGTGGGGACCAAAGCCCATGTTAGAAGTTTGCCGATGTTTATTTCTACTTCTGTTTATGATTGTCTAATCTTGCTATGTTATCATGCAAATGACCTACTGTATGTAGCGGTTAAAGAAAAGATGTCAAGTTCTCTCTCTACATACACTAACTAATATCTATTTGAGTTCTTATGAAATTCCATTTTTGTTTGTGCTTTTTTCCTGTAGCCTTTTTCCTGCTCAACCTACATAGATGTGGTGACGCATGTAAAACTCTTTTTTGCAGCTATGATTTTAGAGATATGGCTGATTTCACACATTTTTGGGTCATAAGATATAAATAGCTGCCCATTAGGTCGGAAAATGCCATCGGAGGCCGAGCTCCAGTGAGCTCGTTTTCATTTTTTATTTTTCTGGAGCACGAAAAATTCCAAATTTATTTTTTGAACACACATGCACATGTATACTATGTATATGCAAAATTTCACAGTATTATACGTTTACATGTGGCCTACAGGAAAAAGACAAATACACATTTTTAATGGGCCTTTTATTTTTGTTATTGGGCCAGAAATTTGTTATTTTTGTACAGCCTAGAAATCACAACATTTTTCGACGAAATTTAACACGTTCTTGCGGAATACATATAAGTTTTCATGATATTTTTTTCAGATATTTTTGGAACTTTTAAATACGCTTTTTGATTTTTTTCAAAATACCGAGCTCACTGGAGCTCGGCCTCCAAAAATCTGCACTCCCCATTAGGTACTCTATAGTCATTTTAAAAGCAACTTTGTTACTAATGTAAATCACAATGTAATCCCTTCAAAATAGTTAGATGATTTTTTGGCAGTTTGGTGACATTTTACATGAGAAAATGCATGTTATACTTATCTTTATGTGCTGCAATTTGTCACTTAATATTCATGCTCATTGCCTTCTTTTCATTTCTTTACATATATATACTTAAATTATTGCTCAATTTCCCACCACAACGCGCGGGGTATCCTCTAGTTTACACTAGAATTAGCACTTGTGATTACAATTGTGATTAACTTCATAATATTTGGACTTTCACACCTATGAAAACTTTAATAAATGGTAGTAATTAATATTCACCTCTGAAGGTCGGCAGAAATTTCACAACATTCTTTACCACTCAGGTATTTGCAATCATACAACTAAAAAAACAATTTTGCAACCAGTGATATCGATTCAAAATTTAAGGTCCTACTTGAATGATATAATTATCAGCATTCGATTAGCACGTTAAGAACAAAACATGAAAACCATTATTAAAATTTGGCAGGATTAAGCATTTGATTATCTGAGTTCCACTAATACCTCAAGAATTAAAGATACATCATTGATTTATCAACAAAATTCTGAATTGACGAGAAAGACATGAGACACCCCAAAAATATCCAAGTAAGACCGGCATAAGTAATCATTGAATTACCCCGTAGCGGAGACGGGAGTGGATCCATAGTGGTATATTTGTATGGTAAATTCGTGGACTCGTGTGCGCTCTCTTACCTCAAAGAAAATACTGATAGTCGTAGTACATGATAGCCACTGCGTCAAAGCTGGCTTGCTGTAGTTAAAACTCACAACCCCTTTGTTGATACTGATATTTAAGTAGATAGTTCTGATGTAAGTCTTGTTGAGTACATTTGTACTCATGTTTGCTTAATTTATGTTTTTGCAGAGAAGGCTTCAGTCTCACTTTTGGTTTCTACGATGAGTTCGATGTTGAGCGCTTAGCTTGAGAATCCCAGACAGAGGTATAGTCCCTATGGAGGGTCTTGTAGATAGACATACTTTCTAGTTTTCTTTCTTTTCAGTTGTCTATACTCAGACAGGTTTATGCTTCTGCTTGTTGCTTGTATGACTTTGTATGTTGGGTCATGAGATCCATGTTTGTAATATGTATGGCTCCTCAGAGCGGATATTGTCTTTGGAGGCCAAGCTCCATGAAGCTCGGTTTTGAAAATTTTGAATTTTGTCGAATTTCATATTTTCTACATTTCAATTTTTTTTGGAAAAAACACACATATACATGAAGGCATAACACACATGTGTGTAAATTTTTAGGGCAAAATAAGTTGGAATGAGGGTTGGGCAAAAAAGACAAATTTGGGGCTTTTTAACACATGATACTATTCATCCTCCCAGACCATGAATTTGTCTTTTTTGTACATGTCACATTTCAACGTTTTTCATTCTGAAATTTTACACACATAGACATAACATACTTGTTTACTTGCAAAAAAACAGATTTTTTTTAAACTGAAAAGTTTTAATTTTGATTTATTTCAAAAAAGGCCTCCATGGATCCCGGGAGCCAAACGTCCGCTCTCTCCTCAAAGCCTTTTAAATAAATACTTTGAGTCGTAGAGTTATGTATGGCCCATGTTTGTAATATCTATAATTTTTTATTGTTCCATGCTATTATATTATAAATCTTGGATATTTTATATGTATTATTATGCTATTTTATATCACTTTCTGGGACTAACCTATTAACCTAGTGCCAAGTGCCAGTTGTAGTTTTTCCCTTGTTTTTGCCTTTACAGAAAATCAATAACAAATGGAACAAAACTTTTTGACGATTTTTCTTGGACCACAAGACACCCTAAAAGCTCTGGGAGGAGGCCAGAAGGGCCACAATGCAGCAACAAGCTCGTAGGGCGTGCCCTAGGGGCGCCCCCAAGCTCGTGGACCCCTCATGGCTCCTCTAACCCTAATTCTTCTTCTATAAATACCAAAATATTCCCCATAGATCAGAGGGCACACCCAAAGTACTTTTTCGCCACCACAAGTTTCTATCATCGTGAGATCTTATCTAGAGGCCTTTTTCGGTACTTTGTCGGAGGGGGATTCGACCACGGAGGGCTTCTACATCAACCTTGCTGCCCTTCCGATGATGTGTTAGTAGTTTACCACAGACCTATGGGTCCATAGCTAGTAGCTAGATGACTTATTATTCTCTCTCTTTGATTTTCAATACAATGCTCTCCTCGATGTTCTTGGAGATCTATTCGATGTAATCTTCTTTTGCGGTGTGTTTGTTGAGATTCGATGAATTGTGGGTTTGTGATCAGATTACCTATGAATATTATTTGAGTCTTCTCTGAACTTTTTTATGCATCATTAGGATAGCTTTGTATTTCTCTTCAATCTATTTATTTGGTTTGGCCAACTAGATTGATTTTTCTTGCCATGGGAGAGGTGCTTCGTAATGGGTTCAATCTTGCGGTGCTTATTCCCGGTGACAGAAGGTGACATGAAACATATTTGTATTGTTGCCATTAAAGATAAAAGAGTGGGGTTTGTTCATATTGATTGGATCTATCCCTCTACATCATGTCATCTTGCTTAAGGCGTTACTCCGTTCTTGTTAACTTAATACACTAGATGCAAGTTGGATAGCGATCGATGTGTGGAGTAATGGTAGTAGATGCACGCAGGAGTCGGTCTACTTGTCATGGACACGGTGCATATATTCATGATCATTGCCTTAGATATCGTCATAACTATGCACTTTTCTATCAATTGCTCAACAGTAATTTGTTTACCCACCATATGCTTTCTTTCAAGAGAGAAGCCTCTTGTGAAAACTGCGGCCCCCAGGTCTATTTTATCATATTATTTTTAGATCTATAAAATAAAAAAATACAAAAATACCTTGCTGCAATTTATTTACTTTTAAATCAAAAACACAAAAATACCTTGCTGCAATTTATTTACTTTTATCTTGTTTTGCTCTTTTACTTATCTTTTATATCTATCACTATCAGATCTCATCCTTGCAAGTAACCGTGAAGGGATTGGCAACTCTTTTATCGCGTTGGGTGTAACTATTTGTTTGTTTGTGTAGGTGCAACCATTGGTGACTTGTGTGTTCCTCCTACTGGATTGATACTACTTATGTCTACTTGGCTGCTGAAGGAAATATGCCCTAGAGGCAATAATAAAGTTATTATTTATTTCCTTATATCATGATAAATGTTTATTATTCATGCTAGAATTATATCAACCGGAAGCTTAGTACGTGTGTGAATACATAGACAAACAGAGTATCACTAGTTTTCCTCTACTTAACTAGCTCGTTGAATCAATGATGGTTGTGTTTCCTAATCATAGACATGAGTTGTCATTTTATTAACGGGATCACATCATTAGAGAATGATGTGATTGACTTGACCCATTCCGTTAGCTTAGCACTTGATCATTTTAGTTTACTGCTATTGCTTTCTTCATGACTTATACACGTTCCTATGACTATGAGATTATGCAACTCCCGATTACCGAAGGAACACTTTGTGTGCTACCAAATGTCATAACGTAACTGGGTGATTATAAAGGTGCTCTACATGTGTCTCCAATGGTACTTGTTGAGTTGGCATAGATCGAGATTAGGATTTGTCACTCCGATTGTCGGAGAGGTATCCTGGGCCCTCTCGGTAATGCACATCACTATAAGCCTTGCAATCAATGTAACTAATAAGTTAGTTGCGGGATGATGCATTACAGAATGAGTAAAGAGACTTGCCGTAACACCCTCGACGCGGCTATATCTCCTACGTGTCGAAGCACGACTTAAAGGCATAACCGCATTGAAAGCAATGTCACAACTGAGGTAATCTTCACACAACCCATGTAATACATAAGGGAAAAAGATACATAGTTGGCTTACAATCGCCACTTCACACAATTACATGAATAAAACATTACATCAACCAGATACAACCAAGGTCCGACTACGGAACCCAAAATAAAAGAAGACTACCCCAAATGCTACACAGATCCCCGATGGTCCCGACTGGGCTCCACTACTGATCAACTGAAAACGGAACAACACAAAGAATGAGATCTTCATCGAGCTCCTCCTTGAGCTTAGTTGCGTCACCTGCACGGTCTCATCGGCACCTGCGAGCTGGTTTTGGAAGTATCTGTGAGTCACGGGGACTCAGCAATCTCACACCCTCGCGATCAAGACTATTTAAGCTTATGGGTAAGGTAAAGGTATGATGTGGAGCTGCAGCAAGCGACTAGCATATATGGTGGCTAACATACGCAAATGAGAGCGAGAAGAGAAGGCGAAGCATGGTGAGAAACTATGATCAAGAAGTGATTCTAGAACAACCTACGTCAAACATAACTCCAACACCGTGTTCACTTCCCGGACTCCGCCGAGAAGAGACCATCACGGCTACACATGCGGTTGATATATTTTAATTAAGATCAACTTCAGGTTTTCTACAACCGGACGTTAACAAATTTCCATCTGCCCATAACCGCGGGCAGGGCTTTTGAAAGTTCAAAACCCTGCAGGGGTGTCCCAACTTAGCCCATCACAAGCTCTCACGGTCAACGAAGGATATTCCTTCTAGCGGGAAGATCCGATCAGACTCGGAATCTCGGTTACAAGACATTTTGACAATGGTAAAACAAGTCCAGCAACACCGCCCGAATGTGCCGACAAATCCCGATAGGAGCTGCACATATCTCGTTCTCAGGGCACACTCAGATGAGACATCCTATGAGTAAAACCAACCCTCAAGTTGCCCCGAGGTGGCCCCGCAGTCTACTCGGTCGGACCAACACTCAGAGGAGCACTGGCCCGGGGGGGTTAAAATAATGATGACCCTCGGGAGCGCGACTCCCAAGGGAAAAAAGGCTAGGTGACAAATGGTAAAATCAAGGTTGGGCATTGCTGGAGGAGTTTTATTCAAGGCGAACTGTCAAGGGGTTCCCATTATAACCCAACCGCGTAAGGAACGCAAAATCCGGGAACATAACACCGATATGACGGAAACTAGGGCAAAGAGTGGAACAAAACACCAGGCATAAGGCCGAGCCTTCCACCCTTTACCAAGTATATAGATGCATTAATTAAATAAGAGATATTATGATATCCCAACAAGTAAATATGTTCCAACAAGGAACAACATCTCCATGTTCCAACAAGGAACAAACTTCAATCTTCACCTGCAACTAACAATGCTATAAGAGGGGCTGAGCAAAGCGGTAACATAGCCAAACAACGGTTTGCTAGGACAAGGTGGGTTAGAGGCTTGGTTCAACAATATGGGAGGCATGATAAGCAAGTGGTAGGTATCACAGCATAGGCATAGCAAAAGAGCGAGCAACTAGCAAGCAAAGATAGAAGTGATTTCGAGGGTATGGTCATCTTGCCTGAGATCCCGCAAGGAAAAAGAACGAGTCCATGAAGAAGACAAAACAAACGTAGTTGAACGAATCCTCACAAACGCGACATTACCAGAACCAACCCGAAGAAGCAACACCGGAAAGAAACAAACAACAAGTAAACAACCACCACATAGACATGGCATGATGCACAACCAAGTATGATGCATGTCCGGTTTAATGAGGCATGGCATGGCAAAAAGCGCAAACAAAACTACAAGTTCAGTGGAGCTCAATATGCAACTCCGTTGCATATTGACGAAACACCACATTCAAGTTATTTAGTTCGATCTCGTTTATGTACCCAACAATATTAAATGTTGTTAAGCATGACAAGAGATGAGGCATAACAAAACTACACCATCTAAACAATTTAAATGGGGCCGAATATAACAAATAACGGATCCGGTAAACCCCATATGCCTTAGTAATTTAATGCAACAACAGTTTTAAATATTTTAATTGATGTTAACATGATGCGGATGACATGAGCAAGTTTTATGCAAGTTTTAAAGAAAATGTTGATAAGAGCATTATATGGAGCATATATCATCATGGCGGAAAGAAAGGATGCCACGGCGACGATAACGGAAACGGTGCCACGGCAACGTTCCGGTTCCGAAAACTCTATTGAGATGCCGGTGGAAAAGAACAAGTATGACGGGAGCGTGTCATGCGAAGAACGGTGGGGTGCTCCTGGTTACCGGGTTCCCATGTGTCGACGGCATGGCAACGAGGAGGAACAACTAAGGTTCACGAGCGAATACAACAACCAACCATGCATCTCATACAACACAAGCATTCAGTCCATGGGCGTCGTCTCGGGGTTATACCTTCGGAACGTGCAAAGGGAACGTTTCTCGTTCGTAGAGGGAAGTAGGCGTTCTCGCGACGACGGTAGTGGAAGTAGTCGATCTCGCATGCTCTAGGGTCGACGGTAGAGGTTCTCGCGATCTCGGCGACGGTAGTAGTTCAGGGTCTTGGCGGTTCGTCGTGTAGCCGCACATGTTCGACGTGGTACACGGTTCGAAAGTGAACTTGACGAAATCGAATCCCTTCGGGGTTGTCGTGGTACTTGGGGTCTTCGGACCCGCCGGTCTCATTCTTGCAACAAAAGTTGAACTTGAAGTTATTGGTTCATGGGTCTTCGGCGACGGTAGTCGTTCCAGGCGCCGGGTGTCGAGGTACGCGGCGATCTCATGGTTCCGAAGAAGGCGGTAGAGGTACTTGGCGCGTCATAATGTAGTCGAACTTGACGAAAAATGGGTTCTTAGTCCGGGTCTTGCCGGTCTAGATGTTCTGAAATGAAAGAAACAACGCAAGGACCCCGGGTGGCAGCAACAAGGAAACTATGGTAGTGGTCAGCGGCAGTAAGCAGGGAGCTCGAGCGCGAAGCGGGCGACTGGCAGACGACGCGGGGACAGACGGGTGAGGAGCGAGGCAGAGCAGCGGGTCCTGGTGGCTAGCGTCGCCGGATCTCGCAGATGGGAGGCTGGTGCCTCGGGAGCTCACAGGAGGAAGCGGGTCGTCCTGGACGGCAGTCACTGGAGGTGCAGCAGCGGAGTCTCCGGAGGTTGGTCTCCACTAGGGCGCGAGAGTGCTTCCGGCGATGGAGGGGAGTCCTGCCGGTGTGGTCGTCGCACCATGACCCGAGGCAGGGGAGGAGCAGTCTTGGGACGGCCAGCGAGGGAGGCGCGACCAAGGCGGGTGCAAGATGGCGGGGACGAACTCGCAGGCACGGGAGCAGGGCCTCGCTGGAAGAAGGAGGTCGTCGGCGGTGGTTCGCCGGGGCGGCGGGTCGAGAGGAGGAGCGCGCGGGCGCTGTGCTGGGAGGAGCTGGTGGGTGCTCGAGAGGGAGGAGGGATCGATGGAGAAGGGTGGCTGCGCACGGGACGAGGGAGAGGGCGAGGCGATGGATCGGGCGAGCGGGAGAGATCGGGGAATAGATGGGATCGGGGCGAGCGCGTGGGACATTGCTCCTCTCTTGCGGCGGCGCTAGGAAAACGAGGAGGAGGGGAGAGAGGATCGGCCAGAGGGTTAGGTTTAGGAGGGAGTGGGCCAGGGAGGTTGGGCCGGCGTGGGAGGTTGGCCTGGCTGCGCTGCCGGCCCTGGCTGGGCCTGGTGCGGGGAGGTTGGAGGCCCAAGTTGGGCAGGCTCTCCTCTGCCTCAAACTCTCTCTCTCTTTAGCGATTTCAAAGAAAACCCAAACTTGGAAGAAATGCCGAGAGGGATAACAATGGAGTTTGGGCAGGAAGTAAATTTTCTTAGACTCGCAAAAATGAGCCTGATACAAGAAAAATGGAAATGAACATGTGGGTGAAGTTTGAATCGAATTCATTTGAATTTAATTCAAATGGTTTTGCATATGAAGTAGGTGATAGGGGGGTCGAAAAATGTTGAGGTTTTTGGTGGAGAACCGGAATAAGATGAACGAAAATATGACAAGGTGTTGGAGTCCAAGACTTAAGATAACAAAGGCATTGGGATATTTTTGCAAGTGTGTTTGCGGTAAAACCAAATAATTGGAATATTTACTATAGCT
Source organism: Triticum aestivum (assembly GCF_018294505.1). Lineage (NCBI taxonomy): Eukaryota > Viridiplantae > Streptophyta > Magnoliopsida > Poales > Poaceae > Triticum > Triticum aestivum. The sequence continues at coordinate 93,706,041 of NC_057797.1, read as the reverse complement.
CTCTAAATATCGAGAGGATATGTTATAAAGAGAATCACCATGTGAATTTCCTCGGTTTAAATGGACTGAAAATCCATACGGTTTATTTATTTGAGTTGCAAAAAGATTTATGCGATGATGGCATGATGACATGACGCAATGCACATGATGCAATGATGAATGCAACGAACCAAACAAAACACACAACGAAACCCGGAAACCCTGGAAGGCATCGGAAGCTCCGGTCTTGGGGCGTCACAACACTCCACCACTATGAGAGGATCTCGTCCCGAGATCTAGAATGGCACCGGAGGGAAAACGGAAGAGAAAAAAAAGAGGTAAAACTAAGTTGCTTCTTTGACCAATGAGTGAAACCAAAGAACCTTGAAAGGTTAAACAATTTCGAGAAAAGAATACAATGAAGATGAACAAAGTTGAAAACACTCCGTTAGAAAAGAGGAACAAGGAACGTTACTAGAACCTTGTAGGTTGAAAGACAAGATAAATATTGAAACCACTCCGGTTAAAAACAAGATAGAGAAGGAATAAAACTGATATAATTTGGACATCACTTCGACTGTAAATGGAAGAAATTGAACATGATCTTGACAAACCAAGATGAGTAGTGGAAAGAGTAACATCAATAGACCTCCAGGAGAAATAATAGAATAAAGATAATTGAGACAAAAGAATGTAGAAGACAATGCCAACTTCTACTACAAAAGAGCTTGAAAAGGCACCTTTAGGAGAAGGGTTGAACGGAGTTATTGGAAAGCCAACAACGAAAAGAATAATCTTGATATGGTCTTATGGAGTACATCTCAAATTATGAGGTGAAAACCTGCCACTCACGGGAAAAAGAATTGAATTGATAAGAACAAGGAGACGAGAAGCTATCTCACCGGGAGGATAAATGAAGAACTTGGATCATTGATAAACACCATAAGAGCGACAATCCTTAAAGGAAAGCTTTAGGTGAAATATAACCCAAGATAATTCCAATGAAGAAAGTGATGGGTTTAAATACCTCATTCTTGACAACATGTGAATCATGAAACATGAACTCAAATTATCAAGAATGATATAATACCACCTCTATTGATACGGAAGGAAGAATTGCACTCCGGATTGCAAGATGAAGAATGCTTGAGCTCATCTGAAAAGAAACTTGATGAACACTTCGAGAAGGAATTAAATCCTTTATGAACCATCATGTAGAACCTTGATGAAGAACTCCGGTAACAAAAGGATGATCAAACGGAAGGAAAAAGAAGTTGAAAACACAAGGTGAAACCTTGTAATGATTTAGATGAATCTCCGTGGTGATATAATTGCGAGAGCTTGGGACTCCGGGAAAGAAAAATGAATCAAGTGAAACCGAGAATTTGATGAGCCTCCAGAATAAAGAATTAATCACTTGGATGAAGCAAGAATAAGAATTACGTTATGCGTATCCTTCACCAATTAAATTGATGACAATCAACGGATTTGGCACACTACTTATTCTTGTCGAAAGGATTAAGATAGATATAGCATGACTTGAGAACGTCTTCACAAGTTACCGGTAGGATTGAGAAGAACAAATGAATATATACGATAACGAATGACGAGAACTCTTGCACGAACCACCGATAGGATTGAAAAATGAAAGTGGCAAGGACACAAATCACCGGAAAGAATTGGAAAATGAAAGACAATACTTGAGGGGATTTGATACATGAGGACGAATAGATCTCGAACTTATTAGAGAATATTTGAATGAAGCACCGGTAAGATTTAGAGAATGATAACTGAAAGCTGAGAATGAATAATCCCGAAATGATGGGCTCTGAAGAATCAAACTGAAAAGACTCTTGAATTGCTCCGGAAGGATGAAAAAAAAAAATCTGACAATGAAAACAATTATAAGAGTATGGCATCAAGCTAGAATCACAAATCTTTGAGAGAACGGATAAGATATAGAGGAAACATTTCTTCGGTCTTCAAATGTTGATAATGACGATGAGAAGCACCACCAAAATTGTAGAGGCACTCCGGAATTAAGATTGGAAAGGTTGAACCAACGATGAAAAGAATTTGACAGATCTTGGAGAAAGACATTTGACTGATGACAGTTCATTCTTATGTCAAACTTCAAAAAGAATTTGATGGTAGCTCCGGGAAAATAGAAGAGTCAGGTAAGATCCTGGAAAAAGACCTGTGGGTTAGGGCCCACTCAAAAGATACACCGTTGAAAAGATTACTTGAAAAGAGAGATTGCACCGGTTGAATTAAAAGGCTAAATGATATAACATCCTCAAAAGAGTTTGAACGAAAGCAGAGTGGTAACATGAATCTTTGAAATAACTTGAGCACTCCGGAACAATTGAATAGCGAGAAGTGAATGATCAAGAATTGCACCGGCATGAGAAAGCATTGAAACGAGGAAAGGATAGATCAACAAAGCTTGACTTGAAACCACCCGGAGATGAAAAGAATGAAGAATGACGAACGAGTAGAGCATCTTCATGAGAAACACCGGGTAGAAACATGAAGGAAAAAGAATGGAGAGACTTCCATCAATAAAATGGATAGTGATTAAGAAATCTGAATCCTTGAAGAAAAAGGGTGGGTGGGTGGTAAAACAAAGACAACTTGGAACGGATGAAGCAAACACCGTTGAGAAGAAACTGATAATTGATCTTGCGAATGTTGAAGTGATCGGATCCACTAGAAGAGAAACACACCGGTAGAAAAGAAATTTAGATGACAATCTTGATGACCAAGAAGGATTTGTATTCACCTAGAAATATGAGAACACCGCTTGGAAAAGGTATGGAATCAACATTTGACTTCGAAGCAACTCGAATACCACAACTCAAAACAAAACAAGGATTGGCTTGCAGAATAAGCCGGAACAAACATATGATAGAGATTTCGTCCGAAGTTTTCGTGGTGGGGCCTACATGGGCTCGATCGTACATCACCATCATGTACAAGGAAGTGCACATGACATACGAAGCGTCCCCGAGTCGGCATAGCCAAGGACTCTTTAAGACACAACGAGACCACTGTAAAATCAACCGTGGATAGGCGGACCACTAGATGTCGAACCCCAATTTCGTATCATACATCTGTCGGAAAGATATCCTAAGAGCTACTTGAATTCCCACTTATAAACTCCCGAAATTTTCCGCTTATGCAATTAGGTGTTGGGGATACAGGGGAAGCATAATATCTCACCCAAAACTAGCAAATCCTACATCCAGCTGTATCCATCCTTCAACACATAACCAAGAAACCTTCGGAAATCGTTTACCTCCTTCGAAAAGCATCCGTTATACGAGTTATGGCAATACTCCCGAACTCCCGCCCCAGTACTGGGTGGTGTCGAGGTTATCTCACCAACAACTGCATAAAAGAGATTTTCGATGTTGGCGAAACTATCTCAGGTATTCCAGAACTGCAACGATACAATTGTGACGACAACACCTCGGAGCTCAACTCCCCGGGACACTGCCACAACCCCTAAATGACAGGAGGCACCAAGAACAATGTTCTCGTCACAAAACCATCGGAACGATTCCAAGATACCCGCGTGATCCTAAAAAAATTAGTGGAATTTGAGAAGAGAAGAGTCAAAACTCTACGTCAGGATGCCTCACCAGAGCGACGAAGGGACTGAGGAGTAAAAGGAAATCCTAACTCTCCGATATATATAATCCTAAATGACTCAAAACATTTCTAGACTCACTAACGCCAGTGGTTTGATCAAGCAGGGGGCTCCTAAGGTCGGGGAAGGCTCTGATTACCAACTTGTAACACCCTCGATGCGGCTATATCTCCTACGCCTCGAAGCACGACTTAAAGGCATAACCGCATTGAAAGCAATGTCGCAAGTGAGGTAATCTTCACACAACTCATGTAATACATAAGGGAAAAAGATACATAGTTGGCTTACAATCGCCACTTCACACAATTACATGAATAAAGCATTACATCAACCAGATACAATCAAGGTCCGACTACGGAACCCAAAATAAAAGAAGACTACCCCAAATGCTACATAGATCCCCGATCGTCCCGACTGGGCTCCACTACTGATCAACTGAAAACGGAACAACACAAAGAACGAGATCTTCATCGAGCTCCTCCTTGAGCTTGGTTGCGTCACCTGCACGGTCTCATCGGCACCTGCAAGCTGGTTTTGGAAGTATCTGTGAGTCACGGGGACTCAGCAATCTCACACCCTCGCGATCAAGACTATTTAAGCTTATGGGTAAGGTAAAGGTATGATGTGGAGCTGCAGCAAGCGACTAGCATATATGGTGGCTAACATACGCAAATGAGAGCGAGAAGAGAAGGCGAAGCATGGTGAGAAACTATGATCAAGAAGTGATCCTAGAACAACCTACGTCAAACATAACTCCAACACCGTGTTCACTTCCCTGACTCCGCCGAGAAGAGACCATCACGGCTACACACACGGTTGAGATATTTTAATTAAGATCAACTTCAGGTTTTCTACAATCGGACGTTAACAAATTCTCATCTACCCATAACCACGGGCACGGCTTTCGAAAGTTCAAAACCCAGCAGGGGTGTCCCAACTTAGCCCATCACAAGCTCTCACGGTCAATGAAGGATATTCCTTCTAGCAGGAAGACCCGACCAGACTCGGAATCCCGGTTACAAGACATTTCGACAATGGTAAAACAAGTCCAGCAACACCGCCCGAATGTGCCGACAAATCCCGATAGGAGCTGCACATATCTCGTTCTCAGGGCACACTCAGATGAGACATCCTACGAGTAAAACCAACCTCAAGTTGCCCCGAGGTGGCCCCGCAGTCTACTCGGTCGGACCAACACTCAGAGGAGCACTGGCCCGAGGGGTTAAAATAATGATGACCCTCGGGAGCGCGACCCCCAAGGGAAAAAAGGCTAGGTGGCAAATGGTAAAACCAAGGTTGGGCATTGCTGGAGGAGTTTTATTCAAGGCGAACTGTCAAGGGGTTCCCATTATAACCCAACCGCGTAAGGAACGCAAAATCCGGGAACATAACACCGATATGATGGAAACTAGGGCGGCAAGAGTGGAACAAAACACCAGGCATAAGGCCGAGCCTTCCACCCTTTACCAAGTATATAGATGCATTAATTAAATAAGAGATAGTGTGATATCCCAACAAGTAAACATGTTCCAACAAGGAACAACATCTCCATGTTCCAACAAGGAACAAACTTCAATCTTCACCTGCAACTAACAATGCTATAAGAGGGGCTGAGCAAAGCGGTAACATAGCCAAACAACGGTTTGCTAGGACAAGGTGGGTTAGAGGCTTGGTTCAACAATATGGGAGGCATGATAAGCAAGTGGTAGGTATCGCAGCATAGGCATAGCAAAAGAGCGAGCAACTAGCAAGCAAAGATAGAAGTGATTTCGAGGGTTTGATCATCTTGCCTGAGATCCCGCAAGGAAAAAGAACGAGTCCATGAAGAAGACAAAACAAACGTAGTTGAACGAATCCTCACAAACACGACGTTATCAGAACCAACCCGAAGAAGCAACACCGAAAAGAAGCAAACAACAAGTAAACAACCACCACATAGACATGGCAAGATGCACAACCAAGTATGATGCATGTCCGGTTTAATGAGGAATGGCATGGCAAAAAGTGTTGGAAATATGCCCTAGAGGCAATAATAAAAGTATTATTATTATATTTCCTTGTTCATGATAATTGTCTTTTATTCATGCTATAACTGTATTATCCGGAAATCGTAATACACGTGTGAATACATAGACCACAATATGTCCCTAGTGAGCCTCTAGTTGACTAGCTCGTTGTGATCAACAGATAGTCATGGTTTCCTGGCTATGGACATTGGATGTCATTGATAACGGGATCACATCATTAGGAGAATGATGTGATGGACAAGACCCAATCCTAAGACTAGCACAAAAGATCGTGTAGTTCATTTGCTAGAGCTTTGCCAATGTCAAGTATCTTTTCCTTAGACCATGAGATTGTGCAACTCCCGGATACCGTAGGAGTGCTTTGGGTGTACCAAACGTCACAACGTAACTGGGTGGCTATAAAGGTGCATTACAGGTATCTCCGAAAGTGTCTGTTGGGTTGGCACGAATCGAGACTGGGATTTGTCACTCCGTGTAAGCGGAGAGGTATCTCTGGGCCCACTCGGTAGGACATCATCATATGCGCAATGTGACCAAGGAGTTGATCACGGGATGATGTGTTACGGAACGAGTAAAGTGACTTGCCGGTAACGAGATTGAACAAGGTATCGGTATACCGACGATCGAATCTCGGGCAAGTAACATACCGCTAAACAAAGGGAATTGTATACGGGATCGATTGAGTCCTTGACATCGTGGTTCATCCGATGAGATCATCGTGGAACATGTGGGAGCCAACATGGGTATCCAGATCCCGCTGTTGGTTATTGACTGGAGAACGTCTCGGTCATGTCTGCATGTCTCCCGAACCCGTAGGGTCTACACACTTAAGGTTCGATGACGCTAGGGTTATAAAGGAAGCTTGTATGTGGTTACCGAATGTTGTTCGGAGTCCCGGATGAGATCCCGGACGTCACGAGGAGTTCCGGAATGGTCCGGAGGTAAAGATTTATATATAGGAAGTCCTGTTTTGGCAATCGGGACAAGTTTCGGGGTCATCGGTATTGTACCGGGACCACCGGAAGGGTCCCGGGGGCCCACCGGGTGGGGCCACCTGCCCCGGGGGGCCACATGGGCTGTAGGGGGTGCGCCTTGGCCTACATGGGCCAAGGGCACCAGCCCCAAGAGGCCCATGCGCAAGGAAACTTGGAGAGGGAAGAGTCCTAAAGGGGGAAGGCACCTCCGAGGTGCCTTGGGGAGGATGGACTCCTCCCCATCCTTAGCCGCACCCCTTCCTTGGAGGAGGGGGCAAGGCTGCGCCTCCCCTCTCTCCCTTGGCCCTATATATAGTGGGGAAAAGGAGGAGCAATCACACCTAAGGCCTTTGGTTGCCTCCCTCTCCCTCCCGTGACACATCTCCTCTCCCGTAGGTGCTCGGCGAAGCCCTGCGGGATTGCCACGCTCCTCCTCCATCACCACCACGCCGTTGTGCTGCTGCTGGATGGAGTCTTCCTCAACCTCTCCCTCTCCCCTTGCTGGATCAAGGCGTGGGAGACGTCACCGAGCTGTACGTGTGTTGAACGCGGAGGTGCTGTCCGTTCAGCACTTGATCATCGGTGATCTGAATCACGACGAGTACGACTCCATCAACCCCGTTCACTTGAACGCTTCCGCTTAGAGATCTACAAGGGTATGTAGATGCAAACTCTCCTCTCCTTCTACTCGTTGCTGGTCTCTCCATAGATAGATCTTGGTGTTACGTAGGAAAATTTTTGAATTTCTGCTACGTTCCCCAACAGTGGTATCAGAGCTAGGTCTATTGCGTAGATTCTTTGCACGAGTAGAACACAAAGTAGTTGTGGGCGTTGATGTTGTTCAATATGCTTACCGTTACTAGTCCAATCTTGTTTCGACGGTATTGTGGGATGAAGCGGCCCGGACCGACCTTACACGTACTCTTACGTGAGACAGGTTCCACCGATTGACATGCACTTGGTGCATAAGGTGGCTAGCGGGTGCCAGTCTCTCCCACTTTAGTCGGAACGGATTCAATGAAAAGGGTCCTTATGAAGGGTAAATAGAAATTGGCATATCACGTTGTGGTATTGCGTAGGTAAGAAACGTTCTTGCTAGAAACCCATAGCAGCCACGTAAAACATGCAACAACAATTAGAGGACGTCTAACTTGTTTTTGCAGGGTATGCTATGTGATGTGATATGGCCAAGAAGAATGTGATGAATGATATGTGATGTATGAGATTGATCATGTTCTTGTAATAGGATTCACGACTTGCATGTCGATGAGTATGACAACCTTCAGGAGCCATAGGAGTTGTCTTTATTTTTTGTATGACCTGCGTGTCATTGAAGAACGCCATGTAAACTACTTTACTTTATTGCTAAACGCGTTAGTCATAGAAGTAGAAGTAGTCGTTGGCGTGACAACTTCATGAAGACACGATGATGGAGATCATGATGATGGAGATCATGGTGTCATGCCGGTGACAAGATGATCATGGAGCCCCGAAGATGAAGATCAAAGGAGCTATATGATATTGGCCATATCATGTCACTACTCTATTTGATTGCATGTGATGTTTATCATGTTTATGCATCTTGTTTGCTTAGAACGACGGTAGTAAATAAGATGATCCCTTACAAAATTTCAAGAAGTGTTCTCCCCTAACTGTGCACCGTTGCTACAGTTCGTCGCTTCTAAGCACCACGTGATGATCGGGTGTGATGGATTCTTACGTTCACATACAATGGGTGTAAGACAGTTTTACACAGCGAAAACACTTAGGGTTAACTTGACGAGCCTAGCATGTGCAGACATGGCCTCGGAACACGGAGACCGAAAGGTCGAGCATGAGTCGTATAGTAGATACGATCAACATGAAGATGTTCACCGACGTTAACTAGTCCGTCTCACGTGATGATCGGACACGGCCTAGTTGACTCGGATCATGTGATCACTTAGATGACCAGAGGGATGTCTATCTGAGTGGGAGTTCATAAGATGAACTTAATTATCTTGAACATAGTCAAAAGACCTTTTGCAAATTATGTCGTAGCTCACGCTATAGTTCTACTGTTTTAGATATGTTCCTAGAGAAAATATAGTTGAAAGTTGATAGTAGCGATTATGCGATCAGTAGAAAGCTTATGTCCCTAATACACTGCTTAGTGTGCTGAACCCCAAACGTCGTTTGTGGATGTTTCAAACATCGAACATACACGTTTTGATTACTACGTGATAGTTCAGTTAAATGGTTTAAGTAGAGGCACCAAAGACGTTTTCGAAACGTCGCGGAACATGTGAGATGTTTCGAGGGCTGAAATTAGGATTTCAGGCTCGTGCCCACGTCAAGAGGTTTGAGACCTCCGACAATTTTCTTAGCCTACAAACTAAGGGAGAAAAGCTCAATCGTTGAGCTTGTGCTCAGATTGTCTGAGTACAACAATCACTTGAATCGAGTGGGAGTTGATCTTCCAGATGAAATAGTGATAGTTTCTCCGAAGTCATTACCACCAAGCTGCTAGAGCTTCGTGATGAACTATAACATATCAGGGATAGATATGATGATCCTTGAAATATTCGCGTTGTTTGACACCGCGAAAGTAGAAATCAAGAAGGAGCATCAATTTTTGATGGTTGGTGAAACCACTAGTTTCAAGAAGGGCAAGGGAACAAAGGGATACTTCATGAAACGGCAAATCAGCTGCTGCACCAATGAAGAAACCCGAGGTTGAACCCAAACCCGAGACTAAGTGCTTCTGTAATAAGGGGAACAACCACTGGAGCAGGATTACCCTAGATACTTGGTAGATGAGAAGGCTGGCAAGGTCGATAGAAGTATATTGGATATACATTATGTTAATGTGTACTTTACTAGTACTCCTAGTAGCACCAGGGTATTAGATACCGGTTCGGTTGCTAAGTGTTAGTAACTCGAAATAAAAGCTACGGAATAAATGGAGACTAGCTAAAGGTGAGCTGACGATATATGTTGGAAGTGTTTCCAAGGTTGATATGATCAAGCATCGCACGCTCCCTCTACCACCGAGATTGGTGTTTGTGTTGAGCATAGACATGATTGGATTATGTCTATCGCAATACGGTTATTCATTTAAGGAGAATAATGGTTACTCTGTTTATTTGAATAATACCTTCAATGGTCTTACACTGAAAATGAATGGTTTATTGAATCTCGATCGTAGGGATACACATTTTCATGCCAAAAGATATAAGATAGTAATGATAGTACCACTTACTTGTGGCACTGCCATGTAAGTCATAATGGTATAAAACGCATGAAGAAGCTCCATGTTGATGGATCTTTGGACTCACTCAATTTTTGAAAAATTTGAGACATGCGAACCATGTCTATTGGTATATATGCATGAAGAAACTCCATGCAAATGGATCGTTTGGACTCACTTGATTCTGAATCACTTGAGATATGCAAATCATACCACATGGACAAGATGACTGAAAAGCCTCACTTTCAGTAAAATGGAACAAGATAGCAACTTGTTGGAAGCAACACATTTTGATGTGTGCAGTCCAATGAGTGCTGAGGCATGCAGTGAATATCATTATGTTCTTACTTCACAGATGATTCGAGTAAATGTTGAGTATATTTACTTGATGAAAACAAGTCTGAATTATTGAATGGTTCAAGTAATTTCAGAGTGAAGTAGCAGATCATTGTGACAAAAGGATAAAATGTCTATGATATGATCATAGGGATGAATATCTGAGTTACGAGTTTTGGCACACAATTAAGACATTGTGGAAATTGTTTCGCAATTAATACCGCCTGGAACACCATAATGTGATGGTGTGTCCGAACATCATAGTTACACCCTATTGGATATGGTGCGTACCATGATGTCTCTTATCGAATTACCACTATCGTTCATGGGTTAGGCATTAGAGACAACCACATTCACTTTAAATGGGGCACCACGTAATTCCGATGAGATGACACCGTATGAATTATGGTTTAGAGAAACCTAAGTTGTTGTTTCTTAAAAGTTTGGGGCTGCGACGCTTATATGAAAAAGTTTCAGGTTGATAAGCTCGAACCCAAAGCGGATAAAATGCATCTTCATAGGAAACCCAAAACAGTTGGGTATACCTCCTAATTCAGATCCGAAAGCAATATGGATTGTTTCTAGAATCGGGTCCTTTCTCGAGGAAAAGTTTCTCTCGAAAGAATTGAGTGGGAGGATGGTGGAAACTTGATGAGGTTATTGAACTGTCTCTTCAACTAGTGTGTGGCAGGGCACAGGAAGTTGTTCCTGTGGCACCTACACCAATTGAAGTGGAAGCTTATGATATTGATCATGAAACTTCGGATCAAGTCACTACCAAACCTCGTAGGATGACAAGGACACGTACTACTTCGGAGTGGTACGGTGATCCTGTCTTAAAAGTCATGTTGCTAGACAACAATGAACCTACGAGCTATGGAGAAGCGATGGTGGGCCCAAATTCCGACAAATGGTTAGAAGCCATGAAATCCGAGATAGTATCCATATATCAGAACAAAGCATGGACTTTGATGGACTTGCCCGATGATTGGCAATCCATTGAGATAAATGGATCTTTAAGAAGAAGACGGACGTGGATGGTAATGTCACCGTCTATGAAGCTCGACTTGTGGCGAAGTGTTTTCCGACAAGTTCAAGGAGTTGACTACGATGAGATTTTCTCACTCGTAGCGATGCTTAAAGTCCGTCGGAATCATGTTAGCATTAGCTGCATTTACGAAATCTGACAGATGGATGTCAAGACAAGTTTCCTTACTAGTTTTCGTAAGGAAAGGTTGTATGCAATACAATCAGAAAAGTTTTGTCGATCCTAAGGATGCTAAAAGGTATGCTAGCTCCAGCGATCCCTTTTAAGGACTGGAGTAAGCATCTCGGAGTTGGAATGTACGCTTTGATGAGATGATCAAAGATTTTGGATTTATACAAAGTTTATAAGAAACTTGTATTTCCAAAGAAGTGAGTGGGAGCACTATAGAATTTCTGATGAGTATATGTTGTTGACATATTGTTGATCAGAAATGATGTAGAATTTCTAGAAAGCATATAGGGTTATTTGAAAGGTGTTTTCAATAGAAAACCTGGATCAAGCTACTTGAACATTGAGCATCAAGATCAATAAGATAGATCAAAATGCTTAATAATACTTTCAAATGAGCACATACCTTGACATGATCTTGAAGGTGTTCAAGATGGACCAGTCAAAGAAGGAGTTCTTGCCTGAGTTGTAAGGTATGAAGTTAAGAATTAAAGCTCGACCATGGCAGAATAGAGAGAAAGGACGAAGGTCGTCCCCTATGCTTTAGACGTAGGCTCTTCAGTATGCTATGCTGTGTACCGCACCTGAAGTGTGCCTTGCCATGAGACAGTCAAGGGGTACAAGAGTGATCCAAGAATGGCTCAAAGGACAGCGGTCAAAGTTATCCTTAGTAACTAGTGGACTAAGGAATTTTCTCGATTATGGAGGTGGTAAAAGAGTTCGTCGTAAAAGTTACGACGATGCAAGCTTGACACCTATCCGGATAGCTCTGAGTAGAGAGACCGGATACATATAATGGAGCAATAATTTAGGATAGCTCCAAGTAGAACAGTTGTTTGGAATAGCTCCAAATAGAGCGTGGTAGCTGCATCTAGGAGATGACATAGAGATTTGTAAAGCACACATGGATCTGAAAGGTTCAGACCCGTTGACTAAAACCTCTCTCACAAGCAACATGATCAGACATAAAACTCATTGAGTGTTAATCACATAGTGATGTGAACTAGACTACTGACTCTAGTAAACTCTTGGGTATTAGTCACATGGCGATGTGACCTGTGAGTGTTAATCACATGGCGATGTGAACTAGATTATTGACTCTAGTGCAAGTGGGAGACTGTTGGAAATATGCCCTAGAGGCAATAATAAAAGTATTATTATTATATTTCCTTGTTCATGATAATTGTCTTTTATTCATGCTATAACTGTATTATCCGGAAATCGTAATACACGTGTGAATACATAGACCACAATATGTCCCTAGTGAGCCTCTAGTTGACTAGCTCGTTGTGATCAACAAATAGTCATGGTTTCCTGGCTATGGACATTGGATGTCGTTGATAACGGGATCACATCATTAGGAGAATGATGTGATGGACAAGACCCAATCCTAAGCATAGCACAAAGATCGTGTAGTTCGTTTGCTAGAGCTTTGCCAATGTCAAGTATCTCTTCCTTTGACCATGAGATCGTGTAACTCCTGGATACCGTAGGAGTGCTTTGGGTGTATCAAACGTCACAACGTAACTGGGTGGCTATAAAGGTGCACTACAGGTATCTCCGAAAGTATCTATTGTTTTATGCGGATCGAGACTGGGATTTGTCACTCCGTGTAAACGGAGAGGTATCTCTGGGCCCACTCGGTAGGACATCATCATATGCGCAATGTGACCAAGGATTTGATCACGGGATGATGTGTTACGGAACGAGTAAAGTGACTTGCCGATAACGAGATTGAACAAGGTATTGGATACCGACGATCGAATCTCGGGCAAGTAAAATACCGCTAGACAAAGGGAATTGTATACGGGATTGATTAAGTCCTTGACATCGTGGTTCATCCGATGAGATCATCGTGGAACATGTGGGAGCCAACATGGGTATCCAGATCCCGCTGTTGGTTATTGACTGGAGAACGTCTCGGTCATGTCTGCATGTCTCCCGAACCCGTAGGGTCTACACACTTAAGGTTCGATGATGCTAGGGTTATAAAGGAAGCTTGTATGTGGTTACCGAATGTTGTTCGGAGTCCCGGATGAGATCCCGGACGTCACGAGGAGTTCCGGAATGGTCCGGAGGTAAAGATTTATATATAGGAAGTCCTGTTTCGGCAATCGGGACAAGTTTCGGGGTCATCGGTATTGTACCGGGACCACCGGAAGGGTCCCGGGGGCCCACCGGGTGGGGCCACCTGCCCCGGGGGGCCACATGGGCTGTAGGGGGTGCGCCTTGGCCTACATGGGCCAAGGGCACCAGCCCCAAGAGGCCCATGCGCAAGGAAACTTGGAGAGGGAAGAGTCCTAAAGGGGGAAGGCACCTCCGAGGTGCCTTGGGGAGGATGGACTCCTCCCCATCCTTAGCCGCACCCCTTCCTTGGAGGAGGGGGCAAGGCTGCGCCTCCCCCCTCTCCCTTGGCCCTATATATAGTGGGGAAAAGGAGGAGCAATCACACCTAAGGCCTTTGGTTGCCTCCCTCTCCCTCCCGTGACACATCTCCTCTCCCGTAGGTGCTCGGCGAAGCCCTGCGGGATTGCCACGCTCCTCCTCCATCACCACCACGCCGTTGTGCTGCTGCTGGATGGAGTCTTCCTCAACCTCTCCCTCTCCCCTTGCTGGATCAAGGCGTGGGAGACGTCACCGAGCTGTACGTGTGTTGAACGCGGAGGTGCTGTCCGTTCGGCACTTGATCATCGGTGATCTGAATCACGACGAGTACGACTCCATCAACCCCGTTCACTTGAACGCTTCCGCTTAGCGATCTACAAGGGTATGTAGATGCAAACTCTCCTCTCCTTCTACTCGTTGCTGGTCTCTCCATAGATAGATCTTGGTGTTACATAGGAAATTTTTTGAATTTCTGCTACGTTCCCCAACAAAAAGCACAAACAAAACTACAAGTTAAGTGGAGCTCAATATGCAACTCCGTTGCATATTGACGAAACACCACATTCAAGTTATTTAGTTCGATCTCGTTTATGTACCCAACAATATTAAATGTTGTTAAGCATGGCAAGAGGTGAGGCATAACAAAACTACACCATCTAAACAATTTAAATGGGGCCGGATATAACAAATAACGAATCCGGTAAACCCCATATGCCTTAGTAATTTAATGCAACAACAATTTTAAATATTTTAATTGATGTTAACATGATGCGGATGACATGAGCAAGTTTTATGCAAGTTTTAAAGAAAATGTTGATAAGAGCATTATATGGAGCATATGTCATCGTGGCGGAAAGAAAGGATGCCACGGCGACGATAACGGAAACGGTGCCACGACAACGTTCCGGTTTCGAAAACTCGATTGAGATGCCGGTGGAAAAGAACAAATGTGACGGGAGCGTGTCATGCGAAGAACGGTGGGGTGCTCCCGGTTACCGGGTTCCCACGTGTCGACGGCATGGCAACGAGGAGGAACAACTAAGGTTCACGAGCGAATACAACAACCAACCATGCATCTCATACAACACAAGCATTCAGTCCACGGGCGTCATCTCGGGGTTATACCTTCGGAACGTGCAAAGGGAACGTTTCCCGTTCGTAGAGGGAAGTAGGCTTTCTCGCGACGGCGGTAGTGGAAGTAGTCGATCTCGCATGCTCTAGGGTCGACGGTAGAGGTTCTCGCGATCTCGGTGACGGTAGTAGTTCAGGGTCTTGGCGGTTCGTCGTGTAGCCGCACATGTTCAACGTGGTACACGGTTCGAAGGAGAACTTGACGAAATCGAATCCCTTTGGGGTTGTCGTGGTACTTGGGGTCTTCGGACCCGCCGGTCTCGTTCTTGCAACAAAAGTTGAACTTGAAGTTATTGGTTCATGGGTCTTCGGCGACGGTAGTCGTTCCAGGCGCCGGGTGTCGAGGTACTTGGCGATCTTAGGGTTCCGAAGAAGGCGGTAGAGGTACTTGGCGCGTCATAATGTAGTTGAACTTGACGAAAAATGGGTCTCCTTGTGGACTTGACGCATCCGAGTTCTTCGGGTTTGTAGCTGTACTTGGCGTTCTTAGTCCGGGTCTTGCCGGTCTAGATGTTCTGAAATGAAAGAAACAACGCAAGGACCCCGGGTGGCAGCAGCAAGGAAACCATGGTAGTGGTCAGCGGCAGTAAGCAGGGAGCTCGAGCGCGAAGCGGGCGACTGGCAGACGATGCGGGGACAGACGGGTGAGGAGTGAGGCAGAGCAGCGGGTCCTGGTGGCTAGCGTCGCCGGATCTCGCAGATGGGAGGCTGGTGCCTCGGGAGCTCACAGGAGGAAGCGGGTCGTCCTGGACGGTAGTCACCGGAGGTGCAGCATCGGAGTCTCCGGAGGTTGGTCTCCACTAGCGCGCGGGAGTGCTTCCGGCGACGGAGGGGAGTCCTGCCGGCGTGGTCGTCGCACCATGACCCGAGGCAGGGGAGGAGCAGTCTTGGGACGGCCAGCGAGGGAGGCGCGACCAAGGCGGGTGCAAGATGGCGGAGACGAACTCGCGGGCACGGGAGCGGGGCCTCGCTGGAAGAAGGAGGTCGTCAGCGATGGTTCGCCGGGGCGGCGGGTCGAGAGGAGGAGCGCGCGGGAGCTGTGCTGGGAGGAGCTGGTGGGTGCTCGAGAGGGAGGAGGGATTGATGGAGAAGGGTGGCTGCACACGGGACGAGGGAGAGGGCGAGGCGATGGATCGGGCGAGCGGGAGAGATCGGGGAAGAGATGGGATCGGGGCGAGCGCGTGGGACATTGCTCCTCTCTTGCGGCGGCGCTAGGAAAACGAGGAGGAGGGGAGAGAGGATCGGCCAGAGGGTTAGGTTTAGGAGGGAGTGGGCCTGGGAGGTTGGGCCGGCGTGGGAGGTTGGCCTGGCTGCGCTGCCGGCCCTGGCTGGGCCTGGTGCGGGGAGGTAGGAGGCCCAAGTTGGGCAGGCTCTCCTCTGCCTCAAACTCTCTCTCTTTAGCGATTTCAAAGAAAACCCAAACTTGGAAGAAATGCCGAGAGGGATAACAGTGGAGTTTGGGCAGGAAGTAAAATTTTTCAGACTAGCAAAAATGAGCCTCATCCAAGAAAAATGGAAATGAACATGTGGGTGAAGTTTGAATCGAATTCATTTGAATTTAATTCAAATGGTTTTGCATATGAAGTAGGTGATAGGGGGTCGTCAAATGTTGAGGTTTTTGGTGGAGCACCGGAATAAGATGAACGAAAATATGACAAGGTGTTGGAGTCCAAGACTTAAGATAACAAAGGCATTGGGATATTTTGCAAGTGTGTTTGCGGTAAAACCAAATAATTGGAATATTTACTATAGCTCTCTAAATATCGAGAGGATATGTTATAAAGGGAATCACCATGTGAATTCCCTCGGTTTAAATGGACTGAAAATCCATATGGTTTATTTATTTGAGTTGCAAAAGATTTATGCGATGATGGCATGATGACATGACGCAATGCACATGATACAATGATGAATGCAACGAACCAAACAAAACACACAACGAAACCCGAAAACCATGGAAGGCATCGGAAGCTCCGGTCTTGGGGCGTCACACTTGCCGATAACGAGATTGAACTAGGTATTGAGATACCGATGATCGAATCTCGGGCAAGTAACATACCGATGACAAAGGGAACAACGTATGCTGTTATGTGGTTCGACCGATAAAGATCTTCGTAGAACATGTAGGAGCCAATATGGGCATCCAGGTTCCGCTATTGGTTATTGACCAGAGAAGTGTCTCAGTCATGTCTACATAGTTCTCGAACCCATAGGGTCCGCACGCTTAACGTTCATTGACGATATAATATTTATGAGTTATGTATGTTGGTAACCGAATGTTGTTCGAAGTTCCGGATAAGATCATGGACATGACGAGGAACTCCGTAATGGTCCGGAGATAAAGTTTGATATATGGGATAATAGTGTTTGGTCCCCAGAAGGGTTCCGGAATTCACCGGAAGGGGTTCTGGATGTTTCCCGAAATGTTTGGGTACGAGGACACTTTATTTGGGCCAAAGGGGAAAACCCACAAGGTTTTTGGAAAGCGCAAAAGGAAGTTTTGCGGAGTCCAGGGGCCAGACGCCAGGGTCGCTGGCGTCTGGGTCTAGTCGCCGGGAACCATGCCGTCTGGGTCCAGGCGCCGGGAACCCTGCCGTCTGGCCCTGGAGTCCGAGAAGGACTCTTGCCTTTCGGGTGAAACCGACCTTGTGGAGGCTTTTAATCCAAGTTTCGACCCCAAGGCTCAACATATAAATAAAGGGGTAGGGCTAGAACCCAAGACACATCAAGAAACACCAAGCCGTGTGTCGGCAACCCCGTCCCCTCTAGTTTATCCTCCGTAATAGTTTTTGTAGTGCTTGGGCGAAGCCCTGCGGAGATTGTTCTTCACCAACAACGTAACCACGCCGTCGTGCTGCCGGAACCCATCTACTACTTCGCCCCTCTTGCTGGATCAAGAAGGCGAGGACGTCATCAAGCTGAACGTGTGCTGAACGCGGAGGTGCCGTACGTTCGGTACTTGATCGGGACGGATCGTGAAGGTGTACGACTACATCAACCGCATTGATAAACGCTTCCGCTTTCGGTCTACTAGGGTATGTAGACATACTCTCCCCTCTCGTTGCTATGCATCACCATGATCTTGTGTGTGCGTAGGATTTTTTTTAAAATTACTATGTTCCCCAATAGTGGTATCAGAGCCAGGTTTATGCATAGATGTTATATGCACGAGTAGAGCACAAGTGAGTTGTGGGCGATACAAGTCATACTGCTTACCAGCATGTCATATTTTGGTTCGGCGGTATTGTTGGATGAAGCGGCCCGGACCGACATTACACGTACGCTTACGCGAGACTGGTTCTACCGACGTGCTTTGCACACAGGTGGCTGGAGGGTGTCAGTTTCTCCAACATTAGTTGAACCGAGTGTGGCTACGCCCGGTCCTTGAGAAGGTTAAAACATCACTAACTTGACGAACTATCGTTGTGGTTTTGATGCGTAGGTAAGAACGGTTCTTGCTCAGCCTCTAGCAGCCACGTAAAACTTGCAACAACAAATTAGAGGACGTCTAACTTGTTTTTGCATGACATGTTGTGATGTGATATGGTCAAGACATGAGGCTATATTTATTGTATGAGATGATCATGTTTTGTAACAGAGTTATCGGCAACTGGAAGGAGCCATATGGTTGTTGCTTTATTGTATGCAACACAATCGCCTTGTAATTGCTTTACTTTATCACTAAGCGGTAGCGATAGTCGTAGAAGCAATAGATGGCGAGACGACAACAATGCTACGATGGAGATCAAGGTGTCGCGCTAGTGACGATGGTGATCATGACGGTGCTTGGGAGATGGAGATCAAAGGCACAAGATGATGATGGCCATATCATATCACTTATATTGATTGCATGTGATGTTTATCCTTTATGCATCTTATTTTGCTTTGTTTGACGATAGCATTATAAGATGATCTCTCACTAAATTTCAAGGTAAAAGTGTTCTCCCTGAGTATGCACCGTTGCCAAAGTTCGTCGTGCCGAGACACCACGTGATGATCGGGTGTGATAAGCTCAACGTTCATCTACAACGGGTGTAGGACAGTTTTACACACGCAGAATACTCGGGTTAAACTTTACGAGCCTAGCATATGTAGATATGGTCTCGGAACACTGAGACCGAAAGGTCGAGCGTGAATCATATAGTAGATATGATCAACATAAAGATGTTCACCATTGAAAACTACTCCATCTCACGTGATGATCAGACATGGTTTAGTTGATATGGATCACGTGATCACTTAGATGATTAGAGGGATGTCTATCTAAGTGGGAGTTCTTAAGTAATATGATTAATTGAACTTTAATTTATCATGAACTTAGTCCTGATAGTATTTGCATATCTATGTCGTAGATCAATTGCTTGCGATGTAGCTCCCTGTTTATTTTTGATATGTTCCTAGAGAAAAATAAGTTGAAAGATGTTAGTAGCAATGATACGAACTAGCTCTGTGATCTGAGGGTTATCCTCATTGCTGCACAGAAGTATTATGTCCTTGATGCACCTCTAGGTGACGGACCTATTGCAGGAGCATATGCAGACATTATGAACGTTTGGCAAAGCTCGGTATGATGACTACTTGATAGTTTAGTGCACATGCTTTACGGCTTAGAACCGGGACTTCAAAAATGTTTTGAACGCCACGGAGCATATAAGATGTTACAAGAGTTGAAATTAGTATTTCAGACTCATGCCCATGTCGAAAGGTATGATACCTTTGACAAGTACTTTTCCTACAAATGGAGGAGAATAGCTCAGCTAGTGAGCATGTGCTCAGAATGTCTGAGTACTACAATCACTTGAACCAAGTGGGAGTTAATCTTCCAGATAAGATAGTGATTGACAGAGTTCTCTAGTCACTATCACCAAGTTACTAGAACTTCGTGATGAACTATAATATGCAACGGATAACGAAAACGATTCCCAAGCTCTTCGTGATACGGAAATCAACAAAGGTAGAAATCAAGAAAAGCATCAAGTGTTGATGGTTGACAAGACCACTAGTTTCAAGAAAAGGGCAAAGGGAAGAAGGGGAACTTCAAGAAGAATGGCAAGCAAGTTGTTGCTCAAGTGAAGAATCCCAAGTCTAGACCTAAGCCTGAGACTAAGTGCTTCTACTGCAAAGGGACTGGTCACTGGAAGTAGAAATGCCCCAAGTATTTGGTGGATAAGAAAGATGGCAAAGTGAACAAAGGTATATTTGATATACATGGTATTGATGTGTACTTTACTAGTGTTTATAGCAACCCCTCAGTATTTGATACTAGTCCAGTTGCTAAGATTAGTAACTCGAAACGGGAGTTGCAGAATGAACAGAGACTAGTTAAGGGTGAAGTGACGATGTGTGTTGGAAGTGGTTCCAAGATTGATATGATCATCATCGCACACTCCCTATACTTTCAGGATTAGTGTTGAACCTAAATAAATGTTATTTGGTGTTTGTGTTAAGCATGAATATGATTGGATCATGTTTATTGCAATACGATTATTCATTTAAGTCAAAGAATAATTGTTGTTCTATTTACATGAATAAAACCTTCTATGGTCATACACTCAATATAAATGGTTTACTGAATCTCGATCATAGTGATACACATATTCATAATATTGAAGCCAAAAGATGCAAAGTTAATAACGATAGTGCAACTTATTTGTGGCACTGCCGTTTAGGTCATATTGGTGTAAAGCGCATGAAGAAAAACCATGCTGATGGGCTTCTGGAATCACTTGATTATGAATCAGTTGACGCTTGCGATCCTTGCCTCATGGGCAAGATGACTAAGACTCTGTTCTCTGGAACAATGGAGCGAGTAACTGACTTATTGGAAATAATACATACTGATGTATGCAGTCTGATGAGTGTTGAGACTCGTGGCGGGTATCATTATTTTCTGATCTTCACAGATGATTTGAGCAGATATGGGTATATCAACTTGATGAAACATAAGTCTGAAACATTTGAAAAGTTCAAAGAATTTTAGAGTGAAATGAAAAATCATCGTAACAAGAAAATAAAGTTTCTACGATTTGATCGTGGAGGAGAATATTTGAGTTACGAGTTTGGTCTTCATTTGAAACAATGCGGAATAGTTTCGCAACTCACGCCACCTGGAACACCACAACGTAATGGTGTGTCCGAATGTCATAACCATACTTTATTAGATATGGTGCGATCTATGATGTCTCTTACCGATTTATCACTATCATGTTGGGGTCATGCATTAGAGACAGCTGCATTCATGTTAAATAGGGCACCATCTAAATCTGTTGAGACGACACCATATGAACTGTAGTTTGGCTAGAAACCTAATCTGTCGTTTCTTAAAGTTTGGGGCTGCATTGCTTATGTGAAAAAGTTTCAACCTCATAAGCTCGAACCCAAATCAGAGAAATGTGTCTTCATAGAATACCCAAAGGAAATTGTTGGGTACACCTTCTATCACAGATCCAAAGGCAAGATCTTTGTTGCTAAAAGTGGATCCTTTCTAGAGAAGGAGTTTCTCTCGAAAGAAGTAAATGGGAGGAAAGTAGAACTTGATGAGGTAATTGTACCTGGTCCCTTATTGGAAAGTAGTTCATCACAGAAATCTGTTCGTGTGATTCCTACACCAATTAGTGAGGAAGCTAATGATGATGATCATGTAACTTTAGATCAAGTTACTACCGAACCTCATAGGTCAACCAGAGTGAGATCTGCACCCGAGTGGTACGGTAATCCTTTTTGGAA
The DNA here is from genome assembly GCF_018294505.1 of Triticum aestivum. Taxonomy (NCBI): domain Eukaryota; kingdom Viridiplantae; phylum Streptophyta; class Magnoliopsida; order Poales; family Poaceae; genus Triticum; species Triticum aestivum. The sequence goes on along the minus strand of NC_057797.1, from coordinate 93,684,386 downwards.
GTCATGTTAGCAGACCATGATGAACCTACGAACTATGAGGAAGCGATGATGAGCCCAGATTCCGCGAAATGGCTTGAGACCATGAAATCTGAGATGGGATCCATGTATGAGAACAAAGTATAGACTTTGATTGACTTGCCCGATGATCGGTGTGTCATTAAGAATAAATGGATCTTCAAGAGGAAGAAGGACACTCATATAGTGTTACTATCTACAAAGCTCGAATTGTCGCAAAAATGTTTTCGACAAGTTCAAGGTGTTGACTATGATGCGATTTTCTCACTCGTATCGATGCTTAAAAGTCTGTCTGAATCATGTTAGCAGTTGCCGCATTTTATGAAATCTGGCAATTGGATGTCAAAACTGCATTTCTTAATGGATTTCTTAAAGAAGAGTTGTATATGATACAACCAGAAGGTTTTGTCGATCCTAAAGGTGCTAACAAAGTGAGCAAGCTCCAGTCATCCATCTATGGACTAGTGCAAGCATCTAGGAGTTGGAATATATGCTTTGATAAAGTGATCAAAGCATATGGTTTTATACAGACTTGTGGTGAAGCCTGTATTTACAAGAAAGTGAGTGGGAGCACTACAACATTTCTGATAGGTATATGTGAATGACATATTGTTGATCGGAAATAATGTAGAATTTTCTGGAAAGCATAAAGGAGTGTTTGAAAAGAGATTTTTAAAGAAAGACCTCGATGAAGCTGCTTACACATTGAGCATCAAGATCTATAGAGATAGATCAAGACGCTTGATAAGTTATTTCAATGAATACATACCTTGACAAGATTTTGAAGTAGTTCAAAATGGAACAGTCAAAGAAGGAGTTCTTGCCTGTGTTGCAAGGTGTGAAGTTGAGTAAAGACTCAAAACCCGACCACAACAGGAAAAATAGAAAGAGAATGAAAAGTCATTCCCTATGCCTCAGTCATATGTTCTATAAAGTATGCTATGATGTTTACCAGTCCTATTGTATACCTTAGCATCTTTCTGGCAAGGGAGTACAATAGTGATCCAGGAGTGGATCACTTGACAGCGGTCAAAAATATCCTTAGTGGAATAAGGAAATATTTCTCGGTTATGGAGGTGATAAAAGAGTTCGTCGTAAAGAGTTACGTCGATGCAAGCTTTTTTCATCGATCTAGATGACTCTAAGTCTCGATCTGGATACATATTGAAAGTGGGAGCAATTAGCTAGAGTAGCTCCATGCAGAGCATTGTAGACATAGAACTTTGCGAAATACATATGGATCTGAATGTTTTTTTGACTATGTACTGCAAGGCAACAGCCTCACAGCCCTTCATTAAAACAATAGGGGAAAATGTTACAAGTTCAAGAATTTACAGAAGAGAGAAAAGATACTTACAAGAAAAGTTAAGAAAGGTTAGCTATCCAAGATAGAAGACTATCTTTATATTTACATCTAATCCTGTGAGACCGAAGAGAGATGTCATGGATAAAGTTTCTTCTCCAAGCTCTAAATGATGGTTGTTCATTTCTGAAGATCTTCCCATTCCGTTGAATCCAAATATTCCAGGTAGCAGTGAAGACAACCTCAGAGAAAAAAGGGTGACCAAAATCCTTCCTAACTGCTTGCGCCATTTCATATGTGGTTTGGTTCGGTTGAACTGTCCAAGAAATCCCAAGATAGTTCCAAACCCTTTGGCTGAAGTTGCAAGCAAAGAAGAGGTGAGCCCGATCCTCATGTTGTACAAGTTGCATAGCACAGAAGTGTTATCCTGGATGATCCATTGTCGACGTTGCATCATATCCCTAGTATTCAAGCGATCCATTAACAGTAGCCAACCAAAAACTTTTAGCTTTAACGTGCATGCACACTTCCAAATCCACCGGAATATAGGATCAACCACTAGGTGTGAGAAGCAAGAGTCATAATATATCTTTGACATAAAGACTCCAGACTTTGAAGGCCACTTCCAAATGTCCTTGCTCTCACCATCCGGATTGATCAAAGGCAGGAGGGCCTCTAATTGTGTGAATTCAGAGTAGGCCTCCTGCGATAGAGGCAAATGGAAATGTTCCAAGATATCAGGCTGCTCCATAAAGTCCTTGACTGTGATTGCATCATCCACAACAAATGAATGTAGCCTCGGGAAACATTCCTGCAAAAGGATAACATGATTTCCTAGCTGCCAACGGTCAAGCCAAAAAAGCACCATGTCACCAGCATTAACTTGTGGAACAGCAAGCTTGCAGAATTTGGGATATAAGCGCACGATATCACGCCACCAAAATCAACCACAGCTCTGTGTGCCTTGGGGTGGTGCTGCTGCATAATAAGTGTCCCAAATTAAAGATACCCAAGGCACGTCCACTTTATTGAAGAACTTGAAGAGATGCTTTAGTAATAAAGCCTCATTTTGGATGTCCAAGTTAAGAACACCCAAACCCCCAAAACTCTTAGGGCGACAGACTAAATCCCAAGCAGCCAGTGATTGACGTGGATTATCCGTGTTGCCTCTCCACAAACACTGTCTCATGATTCTCTCTAACTGTTGCAAAATGCCTTTTGGGAGAGATAATGTGCACAAAAAGTATATTGGCATGGAGCACAATACAGACTGAAGAAGTTGCAGTTGGCTCCCTTGGTTTAGTAAGCATGAGGATGCAGATAAGCGGCGCTCGACTCGATCAACCAGAGGCAGCAGATCATAGATTGTAGGCCTAGAAGTCCCCATTGGCAAACCTAGATACGTTAAAGGCATCGTCCCAACATCGCATCCAAGCAGGAAGGCCACTCTAGCCCCTTCCTCATTAGACATGTTTATAGGAATGAGAGAGGACTTACTAAATTTAACCTGCAAACCAGTTGACTCAGCAAAAGTGGACAGCATTTCCTTGAAAGCAATGAGTTGCTCATCGATCACAGGCAGAACAATTAAAGTGTCGTCCACATATTGTACGATCGGATAATCATTGGAGTTGGTTGGGATTGGCAGAGATAGAATATTCCTGGTACACATCTCATTGACTACCGATTGCAATAAATCCACCGCAATCACAAAGAGCAACGGGGAGAGAGGATCCCCCTGACGCACGCCCGTTCTGTAGACAAAGTGTTTACCTGGCACACCGTTGAGAAGCACAGAAGAAGATCCTGTAGACAAGATAGTATTGATCCAACCAGTCCACCGGGAGTCAAAACCCTTGCATTGCAAAATTCTGAGGATTAGGTCATGTTCAATTGTTTCGAAGGCTTTCCTAAAATCCAGCTTTAGGAGGACAATGGGACGCTTCGAGGCCTTGCATTGATGTATATACTCAAAACACCATGTTAGGCAATCTTCAATAGAACGAGACCGAAGAAAACCATATTGATTGCGGTGGATGCATCTTAGGATCACTTTCTGGAGGCGGTTAGCAAGCAGCTTAGTCAAAAATTTCAAGCACGTGTTGGTCAATGAGATGGGCCGAAAATCTCCAACAACTTCAGGGCTCAGTTTTTTAGGTATAAGGGTAATTAAGGAAGTATTAAGACATTCCAGGTTGCACCTTCCCTCATAAAACTCCTTGACAAGTTGCATGAAATCCTCTTTTAGGATTGTCCAGCACCTCTTTAAGAATAGACCAGAAAAACCATCGGGACCAGGGGCACGGTCCGGTGGCATGTGCTTAATGACATAATCAACCTCGGAATCAGTGAAAGGCTGAGAAAGATCCTCAAGACCATCAACTCTCGGAATTAATGTGTCCAAATCAAAACCCATGCGAATTCCTTTTGCATTGCCCATTCTTTGATTAAGATCCGAACAAAACATGCCCGCAAGTTGTTGGTGATCCGAGACCACTTCACCATCAGCATTCTTAATTGTGGAAATTGTGTTTCTCCTGTACCTCTCCGTGGCCATGGAATGGAAAAACTTCGAGTTTTCCTCGCCAACTTTAATGCTGCATATAGTACAACGTTGCTTCCAATATACAAATTGCCAGTGTAAAATATCCTCCAGATGCAATTTAACAATTTGCCTGAAATTAAACTCCAGCCTAGACAAAGGTCTAACCTCTTCCAGATCATCGAAGAAGAGAATCACTTTGTTGCAATCTGGAGGATCTGAATGTTGCAGACTCGTAGACTAAACTTCTCTCACAAGCAAAACATGATCACTCTTGGGGTGTTAATCACATAGTGATGAGAACTAGATTATTGACTCTAGTAAACCCTTTTGGGTATTAGTCAAATGGAGATGTGAACTAATCACATAAAGACGTGAACTAGATTATTGACTCTAGTGCAAGTGGGAGACTGAAGGAAATATGCCCTAGAGGCAATAATAAAGTTATTATTTATTCCCTTATATCATGATAAATGTTTATTATTCATGCTAGAATTGTATTAACTGGAAACTTAGTACATGTGTGAATACATAGACAAACAGAGTGTCACTAGTTTGCCTCTACTTGACTAGCTCGTTGAATCAATGATGGTTATGTTTCCTAACCATAGACATGAGTTGTCATTTGATTAACGGGATCACATCATTGGAGAATGATGTGATTGACTTGACCCATTCCGTTAGCTTAGCACTTGATCGTTTTAGTTTACTGCTATTGCTTTCTTCATGACTTATACACGTTCCAATGACTATGAGATTATGCAACTCCCGATTACCGGAGGAACACTTTGTGTGCTACCAAACGTCACAACATAACTGGGTGATTATAAAGGTGCTCTACAGGTGTCTCGGATGGTACTTGTTGAGTTGGCATAGATCGAGATTAGGATTTGTCACTCCGATTGTCGGAGACGTACCTCTGGGCCCTCTCAGTAATGCACACCACTATAAGCCTTGCAAGCAATGTAACTAATGAGTTAGTTGCGGGATGATGCATTAAGGAATGAGTAAAGAGACTTGCCGGTAACGAGATTGAACTAGGTATTGAGATACCGACGATCGAATCTCGGGCAAGTAACATACCGATGACAAAGGGAACAACGTATGCTGTTATGCGGTTCGACCGATAAAGATCTTCATAGAATATGTAGGAGCCAATATGCTCATCCAGGTTCCACTATTGGCTATTGACCAGAGAAGTGTCTCGGTCATGTCTACATAGTTCTCGAACCCGTAGGGTCCGCACGCTTAACGTTCGTTGAGGATATAATATTTATGAGTTATGTATGTTGGTAACCGAATGTTGTTCGAAGTTCCGGATAAGATCACGGACATGAAAAGGAACTTCGGAATGGTCCGGAGATAAAGCTTTATATATGGGATAATAGTGTTTGGTCTCCGGAAGGGTTCCAGAATTCACCGGAAGGGGTTCCGGATGTTCCCCGAAATGTTTGGGTACGAGAATACTTTATTTGGGCCAAAGGGGAAAGCCCACAAGGTTTTTGGAAAGCGCAAAAGGAAATTTTGCGAAGTCCAGGGGCTAGACGCCAGGGTTCCTGGCGTCTGGGTCCAAACGTCGGGAACCTTGGCGTCTGGCCCTGGAGTCCGAGAAGGACTCTTGCCTTTTTGGGTGAAACTGACTTTGTGGAGGCTTTTACTCCAAGTTTCGACCCCAAGGCTCAACATATAAATAGAGGGGTAGGTCTAGCACCCAAGACACATCAAGAAACACCAAGCCATGTGCCGGCAACCCCGTCCCCTCTAGTTTATCCTCCGTAATAGTTTTCGTAGTGCTTAGGCAAAGCCCTGAGGAGATTGTTCTTCACCAACACTGTCACCACACCGTCGTGCTTCCGGAACTCATCTAGTACTTCGCCCCTCTTGCTAGATCAAGAAGGCGAGGACGCCATCGAGCTGAACGTGTGCTGAACGCGGAGGTGCAGTACATTCGGTACTTGATCGGGACGGATCGTGAAGGTGTACGACTACATCAACCGCGTTGATAAACGCTTCTGCTTTCGGTCTACGGGGGTACGTAGACATACTCTCCCCTCTCGTTGCTATGCATGACCATGATCTTGCGTGTGCGTAGGATTTTTTTTGAATTTACTACATTCCCCAATAGCTGCATCACCCTTTCCTCTTCAAGGGAAAAACCAACACAAGCTCAAGAATTAGCCACACATACTTGCATGTTCTGCGTATGTATGATGTGTATTGATGTGTTGGGTCATGACATTGGTGATGAGAGCAAGCCTAGAGTACATTTTGCTGACTCCTTCACCATCCTTCATCTTGAACTTGTGAAGTTGATTTTGAAGCACATGCATTTTGGATTCCTTGATGGACTCGGTACCTTCGTGCATATCAACCAAAGTATCCCAATTTTCCTTTGCATTCTTGAGGCGGCTAATCTTGTTGAACTCCCCGGGGCACAAACCGTTGAAGAAAATGTCACATGCTTGAGCATTGTATTGCAACATCTTCAATTCTTCCATGGTTGCTTCACGATCTGGTTCTTTACAATCCTGCTACCTCTTGAGCATGCGTTGGTTTTCCCTTGAAGAGGAAAGGGTGATGCAACACAGTAGCGTAAGTATTTCCCTCAGTTTTTGAGAACCAAGGTATCAATCCAGTAGGAGGTAACACACAAGTTTCCTAGTACGTGCACAAACAAACAGTAACCTCGCAACCAACGCGATGAAGGGATGGTCAATCCCTTCATGTTCACTTATGAAAGTGAGATCTGATAGAGATAATAAGATAAATATTTTTGGTATTTTTATGATATAGATTGGAAAATAAAGATTGCAAAATAAACGATAATAGAAATAGCAAGTTGATAATATGATGGAAGATAGACCCGGGGGCCATAGGTTTCACTAGTGGCTTCTCTCAAGATAGCAAATTGTACGGTGGGTGAACAAATTACTATCGAGCAATTGATAGAAAAGCGAATACTTATGAGAATATCTAGGCATGATCATGTATATAGGCATCACGTCTGCGACAAGTAGACCGAAACGATTCTGCGTCTACTACTATTACTCCACACATCGACTGCTATCCAGCATGCATCTAGAGTATTAAGTTCATAAGAACAGAGTAATGCATTAGGCAAGATGACATGATGTAGAGGGATAAACTCAAGCAATATGATATAAACCCCATCTTTTTATCCTCGATGGCAACAATACAATACGTGCCTTGCTGCCCCTGCTGTCACTGGGAAAGGACACCGCAAGATTGAATCCAAAGCTAAGCACTCCTCCCATTTCAAGAAAGATCAATCTAGTAGGCCAAACCAAACTGATAATTCGAAGATACTTGCGAAGATATTAAATCATTCATAAAAGATTTCAGAGAAGAATCAAATATTGTTCATAGATAATCTTGATCATAAACCCACAATTCATCGGATCTCGACAAACACACCGCAAAAAGAATTACATCGAATACATCTCCAAGAGAATTGAGGAGAACTTTGTATTGAGATCCAAAGAGAGAGAAGAAGCCATCTAGCTAATAACTATGGACTCGAAGGTCTGTGGTAAACTACTCACACATCATCGGAGAGGCCATGGTGTTGATGTAGAAGCTCTTCGTGATCGATTCCCCCTCCGGCGGAGTGCCGAAAAAGGCCCCAAGATGGGATCTCACAGGTACAGAAGGTTGCAGCGATGGAAATAGGGTTTCGTGGTGCTCGTGGATGTTTTCGGGGTATATGGGTATATATAGGAGGAAGAAGTACGTCGGTGGAGCTGCGAGGGGCCCACGAGGGTGGGGGTGCGCCTACCCCCCTGGGCGCACCCTCCTACCTTGTGGCCTCCTTGCTTCTTTCTTGATGTCCACTCCAAGTCTCCTGGATCACGTTTGTTCCAAAAATAACTCTCCCGGAGGTTTCATTATGTTTAGATTCCGTTTGATACTCCTTTTTTGCGAAACACCGAAATAGGCAAAAACAACAATTTGCAGTGGGCCTTTGGTTAGTAGGTTAGTCCCAAAAATAATATAAAAAGGAATATTAAAGCCCATTAAACAACCAAAACAGATAATATAATAGCATGAAACAATAAAAAATTATAGATACGTTGGATACGTATCAAGCATCCCCAAGCTTAATTCCTGCTCGTCCTCGAGTAGGTAAATGATAAAAATAGAATTTTTGACGTGGAATGCTACCTAGCATAATTCTCAATGTAATTTTCTTTATTGTGTCATGAATGTTCAGATCCGAAAGATTCAAGACAAAAGTTTAATATTGACATAAAAATAATAATACTTCAAGCATACTAACAAAGCAATCCTGTCTTCTCAAAATAACATGGCCAAAGAATGTTGTCCCTACAAAATCATATAGTCTGGCTATGCTCTATCTTCACCACACAAAGTATTTAAATCATGCACAACCCCGATGACAAGCCAAGCAATTGTTTCATACTTTTGGTGTTCTCAAACTTTTTCAATTTTCACGCAATATGTGAGCGTGAGCCATGGCCATAGCACTATAGGTGGAATAGAATGGTGGTTGTGGAGAAGACAAAAGGAGAAGATAGTCTCACATCAACTAGGCGTATCAGCGGGCCATGGAGATGCCCATCAATAGATATCAATGTGGGTGAGTAGGGATTGCCATGCAACAGATGCACTAGAGCTATAAGTGTACGAAAGCTCAACAAAAGAACTAAGTGGGTGTGAATCCAACTTGCTTGCTTGGGAAGACCTAGGGCATTTTGAGGAAGCCCATCATTGGAATATACAAGCCAAGTTCTATAATGTAAAATTCTCACTAGTATATCAAAGTGACAACATAGGAGATTCTCTATCATGAAGATCATGGCGCTACTTTGAAGCACAAGTGTGGTAAAAGGATAGTAGCATTGTCCCTTCTCTCTTTTTCTCTCATTTTTTGGGGCCTTCTCTTTTATGGCCTTTCTCTTTTTTCTCCTTTTTTGTCCGGAGTCTCATCCCGACTTGTGGGGGAATCATAGTCTCCATCATCCTTTCCTCACTTGGGAGAATGCTCTAATAATGATGATCGTCACACTTTTATTTACTTTCAACTCAAAAATTACAACTCGATACTAGAACAAAATACGACTCTACATGAATGCCTCCGATGGTGTACCGGGATGTGCAAATGAATCAAGAGTGACATGTATGAAAGAATTATGAACGTGGCTTTGCCACAAATATGATGTCAACTACATGATCATGCGGAGCAATATGACAATGATGTAACGTGTCATAACAAATGGAACAGTGGTAAGTTGCATGGCAATATATCTCGGAATGACTATGGAAATTCCATGATAGGTAGGTATGGTGGCTATTTTTAGGAAGGTATATGGTGGGTGTATGGTACCGGTGAAAGTTGCGTTCTACTAGAGAGGCTAGCAATGGTGGAAGGGTGAGAGTGCGTATAATCCATGGACTCAACATTAGTCATAAGAACTCACATACTTATTGCAAAAATCTATTAGTTATCGAAACAAAGTACTACGCGCATGCTCCTAGGAGGATAGATTGGTAGTAAAAGACCATCGCTCGTCCCCGGCCGCCACTCATAAGGAAGACAATAAATAAATAGATCATGCTCCGACTTCATCACATAACGGTTCACCATACGTGCATGCTACGGGAATCACAAACTTTAACACAAGTATTTCTCAAATTCACAACTACTCAACTATCATGACTCTAATATCACCATCTTCATATCCCAAAACAATCATCAAGTATCAAACTTCTCATAGTATTCAATGCACTTTTTATTATACCCATCTTGGATGCCTATCATATTAGGACTAATTTTATAGCCAAAGCAAACTACCATGCTCTTCTATAATACTCTCAAAATAATATAAGTGAAGCATGAGAGATCAATAATTTCTATAAAATAAAACCACCACAATGCTCTTAAAAAGGTATAAGTGAAGCACTAGAGCAAAATTATCTAGCTAAAAAGATATAAGTGAAGCAAATGGAGTATTCTAATAAATTCCGATTCATGTGTGTCTCTACAAAAGGTGTGTACAACAAGGATGATTGTGGTAAACTAAAAAGCAAAGACTCAAATCATACAAGACGCTCCAAGCAAAACACATATCATGTGGTGAATAAAAATATAGCCTCAAGTAAAGTTACCGATAGACGAAGACGAAAGAGGGGATGCCTTCCGGGGCATCCCCAAGCTTAGGCTTTTGGTTTTCCTTGAATTTTACCTTGGGGTGCCTTGGTCATCCCCAAGCTTAGGCTCTTGCCACTCCTTATTCCAAAATCCATCAAATCTTTACCCAAAACTTGAAAACTTCACAACACAAAACTCAACAAAAAATCTCATGAGCTCCATTAGTATAAGAAAACAAACCACCACTTCAAGATACTGTAATGAACTCATTCTCTATTTATATTGGTGTTAAACCTACTGTATTCCAACTTCTCTATGGTTCGTACCCCCCGATACTAGCCATAGATTCATCAAAATAAGCAAACAACACACGAAAAACAGAATCTGTAAAAAACACAACATTCTGTAGTAATCTATAGGTTTAGAATACTTCTGTAACCCCAAAAATTCTGAAATAAATTGGTGGACATGAGGAATTTGTCTATTAATCATCTGCAAAAATAATCAACCTAATCTCACTCTTCAGTAAAAAATGGCAGCAAATCTCATGAGCGCTAAAATTTCTGCTTTTTAGAGCAAGATCGCAAAGACTTCCCCCAAGTCTTCCCAAAGGTTATACTTGGCACAAACACTAATTAAAAGCATAAAACCACATATAAACTGAAGCTAGATGAATTATTTATTACTAAACAGGAAAAAACAAGAAACAAAAATAAAATTGGGTTGCCTCCCAACTAGCGCTATCGTTTAACGCCCCTAGCTAGGCATTGATAATTTCAATGATGCTCACATGAAAGACAAGAACTGAAGCACAAAGAGAGCATATTGAAACATGTGACAAACACATCTAAGTCTAACATACTTCCTATGCATAGGCATCTTTTAGGCTAACAAATTATCATAGCAAGCAAAAACTAGCATATGCAAGGAAGCAGAAAGAAACAATAGCAATCTCAACATAACGAGAGGTAATTTAGTAACATGAAAATTTCTGCAATCATATTTTCCTCTCTCATAATAATTACATGTGAGATCATAAGAAAATTCAAAAAATAGCTATCACATAAAATATTTTCAACACGATCCACATGCATGCAAACTTGACACTTCCAAAATAGTGGGATTAACATTAACTAAAGTCATGACCTCTCCAAACCCACTTTTATCGAAAATTGCATAAGATTGAACATTCTCCAAATACGTGGGATCTAAAGTTGACACTCTTCCAAACCCACTTTCAATATTGCAAACGTTATTATCAATCTTATATTCATCATGGGGCTTAAAAAAATTTCAAGATCATAAGAAGAATCACCCCAATCATGATCATTGTAACAAGTAGTAGACATAGAAAAACTAGCATCCCCAAGCTTAGGGTTTTGCATATTATTAGCACAATTGACATTAATAGAATTTATAATAACATCATTGCAATCATGCTTTTCATTGAAGAAACTATCAAGTATGGGTGAAATAGCAACGATCTCATGTTTAACATAAGGAACTATAGCAAATTCATCTTCATAAATATTGGCATCATGGCCACAAGAATAGCAAGCATGATGTTCATCAAGGGATATTTCAATCAAATCATAGGAATCATAATTATATATAGATTCATACATATCATTTTTTTCTTACAAAGCAACAGTCATTCTTTCAATAAATTCTTTGACATAAACATTATGATCATAGTTTTCATAGCAATATTTAAGTATGTCAAAATTTTCCGATTCGTAGAGAGTAATATCATACTTTCCAATCAAAGAAGCAACTTCATAAGCACCCTTAAAAGCAACAAATTCTTCAATTTGTTCGATATTGTAGTAACTACAAGCACCCTTTGCACAAGAAGATAAGATTTCATTATCATTAAACTCACATAGGTAGCTAGGGGAGGTGTTTTTTAGGGTTCTTAGAGCAACAAGTAAAATAAAAAAATTCACAAAGATTCCAAGCATAACACAACAATCTGTTTATTTGATCTGATAAGAGTCTCCCCTTTTCAAACAAATGGTGACGCACAAAATGAGCATGCTCATCCAAAGATTTCCCATCAACCAGGCTAGTTGGGGTTTCAGCACGAGCGCATAAGGATCGAAGATGATCCAAGTAGAACACTTTAAGTGGATCCATATCAATAGATTTTTAGCAAGCAAAGATGCAAGCAAATAGAAGGCACATGGAAACACAAACAAAGATACATATGGGAAGAAGGCGAAGAAAAGGCAAAGGTTTTCTAAAATCGTTTTAGAAGTGGGGGAGAGGAAAACGAGAGGCAAATGGCAAATAATGTAATGCAAGGGATAAGAGTTTGTGATGGGTACTTGGTATATCTTAACTTGATGCAACCTCCCCGGCAACGGCGCCAGAAATCCTTCTTGCTACCTCTTGAGCATGCGTTGGTTTTCCCTTGAAGAGGAAAGGGTGATGCATGCAGCACAATAGCATAAGTATTTCCCTTAGTTTTTGAGAACCAAGGTATCAATCCAGTAGGAGGTAACACGCAAGTCGCCTAGTACCTGCACAAACAAACAAGAACCTCGCAACCAACGCGATAAAGGGGTTGTCAATCCCTTCATGGTCACTTACGAAAGTGAGATCTGATAGAGCTAATAAAATAAATATTTTTGGTATTTTTATGATATAGATTGGAAAATAAAGATTGCAACATAAACGGTAATAGAAATAGCAAGTTGATAATATGATGGAAGATAGACCCCGGGGCCATATGTTTCACTAGTGGCTTCTCTCAAGATAGCAAATGCTACGGTGGGTGAACAAATTACTATCAAGAAATTGATAGAAAAGCGAATACTTATGAGAATATCTAGGCATGATCATGTATATAGGCATCACGTCCACGACAAGTAGACCGAAATGATTCTGCATCTACTAGTATTACTCCACACATCGACCGCTATCCAGCATGCATCTAGAGTATTAAGTTCATAAGAACAGAGTAACGCATTGGGAAAGATGACATGATGTAGAGGGATAAAGTCAAGCAATATGATATAAACCCCATCTTTTTATCCTCGACCGCTTCTACCTCTTGAGCACTGCGTTGGATTTCCCCGAAGAGGAGAGGATGATGCAGCAAAGTAGCATAAGTATTTCCCTCAGTTTTTGAGAACCAAGGTATCAATCCAGTAGGAGGCTACGCGTGAGTCCCTTGTACCTACACAAAAACAATAGCTCAACGCAACCAACGCGCTTAGGGGTTGTCAATCCCTTCACGGTCACTTACGAAAGTGAGATCTGATAGAGAAGATAAATAATATTTTTGGTATTTTTGGTATAGAGATGCAAAGTAAAAAGTAAAAGCAAAGTAAAAGCAAAGCAATAATAAAGTGATGGAGATTGATATGATGAGAAAGAGACCCGGGGGCCATAGGTTTCACTAGTGGCTTCTCTCAAGAGCATAAGTATTCTACGGTGGGTGAACAAATTACTGTTGAGCAATTGACAGAATTGAGCATAGTTATGAGAATATCTAGGTATGATCATGTATATAGGTATCACGTCCGAGACAAGTAGACCGACTCCTGCCTGCATCTACTACTATTACTCCACTCATCGACCGCTATCCAGCATGCATCTAGAGTATTAAGTTAAAAACAGAGTAATGCCTTAAGCAAGATGACATGATGTAGAGGGATAGACTCATGCAATATGAAGAAAACCCCATCTTGTTATCCTCGATGGCAACGATAAAATACGTGCCTTGCTGCCCCTTCTGTCACTGGGAAAGGACACCGCAAGATCGAACCCAAAGCTAAGCACTTCTCCCATGGCAAGAACAACCAATCTAGTAGGCCAAACCAAACTGATAATTTGAAGAGACTTGCAAAGATAACCAATCATACATAAAAGAATTCAGAGAAGATTCAAATATTATTCATAGATAGACTTGATCATAAACCCACAATTCATCGGTCTCAACAAACACACCGCAAAAAGAAGATTACATCGAATAGATCTCCACGAGAGAGGGGGAGAACATTGTATTGAGATCCAAAAAGAGAGAAGAGGCCATCTAGCTACTAACTATGGACCCGTAGGTCTGAAGTAAACTACTCACACTTCATCGGAGAGGCTTGGATGATGATGTAGAAGCCCTCCATGATCGATTCCCCCTCTGGTGGAGCTCCGGAACAGGCCCCAAGATGGGATCTCGTGGATACAGAAAGTTGCGGCGGTGGAATTAGGTTTTTGGATCCGTATCTGATCGTTTGGGGGTACATGGATATATATATATAGGAGGAAGAAGTATGTCGGTGGAGCTTCGAGGGGCCCACGAGGCAGGGGGCGCGCCCTCCACCCTTGTGGCCGCCTCGTGGCTTTCTTGACGGAGGGTCCAAGTCTCCTGGGTCTTATGTGATGAGAAAATCGCGTTCCCGAAGGTTTCATTCCGTTTGGACTCCGTTTGATATTCTGTTTCTCCGAAACACTAAAATAGGCAAAAACAGCAATTCTGGGCTGGGCCTCCGATTAATAGGTTAGTCCTAAAATAATATAAAAGTGGGAAATAAAGCCCAATAATGTCCAAAACAGTAGATAATAGAGCATGGAGCAATCAAAAATTATAGATACGTTGGAGACGTATCAAGCATCCCCAAGCTTAATTCCTGCTCGTCCTCGAGTAGGTAAATGATAAAAACAGAATTTTTGATGCGGAGTGCTACTTGGCATAATTTCAATTTAATTCTTCTTAATTGTGGTATGAATATTCGGATTCAAAAGATTCAAGACAAAAGTTCATGTTGACATAAAAATAATAATACTTCAAGCATACTAACCAAGCAATTATGTCTTCTCAAAATAACATGGCCAAAGAAAGCTATCCCTACAAAATCATATAGTCTGGCTATGCTCTATCTTCACCACACAAAGTATTTAAATCATTCACAACCCCGATGACAAGCCAAGCAATTGTTTCATACTTTTGACATTTTCAAAACTTTTTCGATCTTCACGCAATACATGAGCGTGAGCCATGGATATAGCACTATATGTGGAATAGAATGGTGGTTGTGGAGAAGACAAAAAGAGGGGAAGATAGTCTCACATCAACTAGGCGTATCAATTGGCTATGGAGATGCACATCAATAGATATCAATGTGAGTGAGTAGGGATTGCCATGCAACAGACGCACTAGAGCTATAAGTATATGAAAGCTCAACAGAAGAAACTAGGTGGGTGTGCATCCATCTCGCTTGCTCACGAAGACCTAGGGCATTTTGAGGAAGCCCATCATTGGAATATTCAAGCCAAGTTCTATAATGAAAAATTCCCACTAGTATATGAAAGTGACATAATGAGAGACTCTCTATCATGAAGATCATGGTGCTACTTTGAAGCACAAGTGTGGTAAAATGATAGTAACACTGTCCCTTCTCTCTTTTTCTCTCAATTTTTTTGTTTGGGACTTTTTTTATGGCCTCTTTTTTTCGTCCGGAGTCTCATCCCGACTTGTGGGGGAATCATAGTCTCCATCATCCTTTCCTCACTTGGGACAATGCTCTAAAAAATGATGATCATCACAATTTTATTTTTCTTACAACTCAACAATTACAACTCGATACTTAGAACAAAATATGACTCTATATGAATGCCTCCGGCGGTGTACCGGGATATGCAATGAATCAAGAGTGACATGTATGAAATAATTATGAACGGTGGCTTTGCCACAAATACAATGTCAACTACATGATCATGCTAGCAATATGACAATGATGGAGCATGTCATAATGAACGGAACAGTGGAAAGTTGCATGGCTATATATCTCGGAATGGCTATGGAAATGCCATGATAGGTAGGTATGGTGGCTGTTTTGAGGAAGGTATTTGGTGGGTGTATGATACCGGCGAAAAGTGCGTGGTATTAGAGAGGCTAGCAATGGTGGAAGGAAGGAAAGTGCGTATAATCCATGGACTCAACATTAGTCATAAAGAACTCATATACTTATTGCAAAAATCTAGAAGTTATCAAAGCAAAGTATTACGCGCATGCTCCTAGGGGGATAGATTGGTAGGAAAAGACCATCGCTCGTCCCCGACTGCCACTCATAAGGAAGACAATCAATAAATAAATCATGCTTCGACTTCATCACATAACGGTTCACCATAAGTGCATGCTACGGGAATCACAAACTTTAACACAAGCATTTCTCAAATTCACAACTACTCAACTAGCATGACTCTAATATCACCATCCTCATATCTCAAAACAATTATCAAGCATCAATTTTTTCTTAGTATTCAACGCACTCAAAAGAAAGTTTTACAAATCTTGGATACCAAGCATATTATTATTAATCAATTTACCATGCTATTAAGACTCTAAAAATAATCTAAGTGAAGCATGAGAGATCAATAGTTTCTATAAAACAAATCCACCACCATGCTCTAAAAGATATAAGTGAAGCACTAGAGCAAAATTATATAACTCAAAAGATATAAGTGAAGCACATAGAGTATTCTATCAAATTCAAAATCATGTATGGCTCTCTCAAAAGGTGTGTACAGAAAGGATGATTGTGGTAGACTAACAAGCAAAGACTCAAATCATAAAAGATGCTCCAAGCAAAACACATATCATCTGGTGAATAAAAATATAGCTCCAAGTATAGTTACCGATAGAAGTAGACGAAAGAGGGGATGCCTTCTAGGGCATCCCCAAGCTTTGGCTTTTAGGTGTCCTTATATTATCTTGGGGGTGCCATGGGCATCCCCAAGCTTAGGCTCTTGCCACTCCTTGTTCCATAATCCATCAAATCTTTACCCAAAACTTGAAAACTTCACAACACAAAACTTAAAGTAGAAAACTCGTGAGCTCCGTTAGCGAAAGAAAACAAAAGACCACTTCAAGGTACTGTAATGAACTCATTATTTATTTATATTGGTGTTATACCTACTGTATTCCAACTTCTCTATGGATTATAAACTATTTTACTAGCCATAGATTCATCAAAATAAGCAAACAACACACGAAAAACAGAATCTGTGAAAAACAGAACAGTCTGTAGTAATCTGTAGCTAGCGCAAGATCTGGAACCCCAAAAATTCTAAAATAAATTTCTGGACGTGAGGAATTTATCTATTAATCATCTTAAAAAATAATTAACTAAATATCACTCTCCAAATAAAAATTACAGCAGTTCTCGTGAGCGCTAAAGTTTCTGTTTTTTACAGCAAGTTCAACAAGACTTCCCCCAAGTCTTGCCAACGGTTCTACTTGGCACAAACACTAATTAAACACAAAAAACACAACCAAAACAGAGGCTAAATAATTTATTTATTACTAAACAGGAGCAAAAAGCAAGGAATAAAAATAAAATTGGGTTGCCTCCCAACAAGCGCTATCGTTTAACGCCCCTAGCTAGGCATAACAAACACGAATAGATCTAGGTATTGCCATCTTTGGTAGGCAATCCATAAGTGGCTCTCATGATAGATTCATATGGTAATTTTATTTTATTTCTAGGGAAGTGTTACATGTCCTTTTTTAGTGGAAATTGAAATCTAATATTCCCTTCCTTCATATCAATAATTGCACCAACCGTTCTAAGGAAAGGTCTGTCGAGAATAATAGGGCAAGAAGGATTGCAATCTATATCAAGAACGATAAAATCTACGGGCACATAATTCCTATTTGAAACAGTAAGAACATCATTAATTCTTCCCATAGGTTTCTTAATAGTGGAATCCGCAAGATGCAAGTTTAGAGAGCAATCATCAAAATTACGGAAATCTAGCAAATCACACAAAGTTTTGGGAATAGTAGAGACACTAGCACCCAAACCACACAAAGCATAAAACTCATGATTTTTAATTTTAATTTTAATAGTAGGTTCCCTCTCATCATAAAGTTTTCTAGGGATAGAAACTTCCAATTCAAGTTTTCTTCATAAGATTGCATCAATGCATCAACGATATGTTTAGTAAATGTTTTTTTACTATAAGCGTGAGGAGAATTTAGCATGGATTGCAACAAGGAAATACAATCAATAAAAGATCAATTTTCATAGTTAAATTCCTTGAAATCCATAATAGTGGGTTTAGCAACATCTAGGGTTTTAATTTCTTCAATCCCACTTTTATCAAATTTAACATCAAGATCAAAAGATTCAAAATTCTTGGAACGCCTTCTAGGTAAAGGTGGATCATATTCAGTCCCATCATTATCAAGATTCATATTGCAAAACAAAGATTTAATAGGGGACACATCAGTAACTTTTAGATCTTCATAATTATTTTCATAGGAACTAGAAGAACACGCTTTTATAAAGGCATCTTTCTTAGCACGCATCCTAGCGGTTCTTTCTTTGCACTCGTCAATGGAAATTCTCATGGCTTTGAGAGACTCATTGATATCATGCTTAGGTGGAATAGATCTAAGTTTCAAAGAATCAACATCAAGAGCAATTCTATCAATGTTCCTAGCCAAATCATCAATCTTAAGCAATTTTTCTTCAATCATAGCATTACAATTCTTTTGCGAAGAAATAAATTATTTAGTATTAGATTCAAAATCAGAGGGCATCTTATTATAATTTCCATAAGAATTGTTGTTGGAATTACCATAATTATTAGAGGGATTACTAGGATAAGGCCTAGGATTGAAACTTCCTCTATACACGTTGTTACCAAAATTGTTCCTACCAACAAAATTCACACCCATAGATTCATTCTTTCAAATAGCCAAATCATCATTAACTTCAGAAATTCTATCAACTAAAACATTGGTAGGAACCCTTTTTCTAAGATTTTCATTGAAAGCAACATATTCTAGAGATTGAAAACACATTATTTCTTCTTGATCAAAGAGGATAGCCTCTATGGGAGGACGGCAAGCGTCCACCCTATAATGCGCAAAGATTTCTTTGGCTTCTTTAATTATGAATATAAACTCATGAGCCAAAAAGATAGTAGCGGCACGCTTAACAAAAGAATGCTCAATATTAGAAAATTCCAGAAAAAATCCTTTGTATGTTAGGATGTATGTGCATGAATTGTCTTTCAAGTTCAACTACAAGCATGGCAATAGCGTCCGCAAGACTACTAGTTTTATGAAGGATAGAACTTCCCATAGAAGGTAAAGCACCGGCACAAGTAAAGAAATCTTGAATAACTCCTTTTCCAATAATATTACCACTACCAACACGGAATTTTTTTGTATGAAAGATGGTAGTTCTTTAGCAGGAGCATCAGAATTTTTCATGATATTATTATTGTCCATATCGACAACAATTTCCCCAATTTTAGACATAGAGGCAGAAGGTAAAGGACTTGACATAACGACAAGCTAGCAAACTAACACACGAGCAAACAAAAAGCAAACGGGCAAAAAGAGGCAAATAAAGAGGGAGAGGGAGGATAGAGAGAGAGGGCGAATAAAACAGCAAGGGTGAATTGGGGGGAGAGTAAAACGAGAGGCAAATGGCAAGTAATGTAATGCGGGAGATAGGGATTGTGATGGGTACTTGGTATGTTGACTTTTGCGTAGACTCCCCGGCAACGGTGCCAGAAATTCTTCTTGCTACCTCTTGAGCACTGCGTTGGATTTCCCCTAAGAGGAGAGGATGATGTAGCAAAGTAGCGTAAGTATTTCCCTTAGTTTTTGAGAACCAAGGTATCAATCCAGTAGGAGGCTACGCGCGAGTCCCTTGTACCTACACAAAAACAATAGCTCAATGCAACCAACGCGCTTAGGGGTTGTCAATCCCTTCATGGTCACTTACGAAAGTGAGATCTGATAGAGAAGATAAATAATATTTTTGGTATTTTTGGTATAGAGATGCAAAGTAAAAAGTAAAAGCAAAGTAAAAGCAAAGCAATAATAAAGTGATGGAGATTGATATGATGAGAAAGAGACCCGGGGGCCATATGTTTCACTAGTGGCTTCTCTCAAGAGCATAAGTATTCTATGGTGGGTGAACAAATTACTGTTGAGAAATTGACAGAATTGAGCATAGTTATGAGAATATCTAGGTATGATCATGTATTGAGCATAATTTTCAGATTGCTAGCATGTGTGGAGTCATTGTCTAAGAAAATGATGGTATCATCTGCATATTGAAGGCAGATGATGCCACCAGGGCAGACCTCAGGACAGAGCCCTGCAATCAGACTATGATCAGCAGCTTTGCTTAGCATTTTAGTAAGAACGTCCACTACTAAATTAAACAAAAGCGGGGAGATGGGGTCACCTTGCCTAAGGCCTTTACCAGCAAGGAAAAAATCACTTTCATAGTTATTTAACTTGACCCCAATAGACCCCCCATGAGTAAGTTGCTGGATCCAACTCTCCTCTATGAAAGGCTTGGAAAAGATCTAAGAGATCATTTTTCACAAAGTCCCAAAAATGCTGGTAAAACAAGAAGGGAATCCCATTAGGACTAGGAGCCCCATCAGGATAAGATCTAAAAATGGCTTCCTTCACCTGTGTCTCTGAAAAAGGGGCTTCTAGCAGCTCATTTTCAGCAGGAGAGACTTTTTCAGAAGCAGAGAAAAAATGTTTTGTAGAGAGAACCCAGAAGGGTTTTCTTTCTTAAACAGGTCTTTGTAGAAGTCACTAGCCACTTTGAGGATCTCATCTACCTCAGTAACAGGGCCATTAGGGCCATCAAGGGAGTGAATGAGGGTTTTCTCCTCCTCTGGTTAGCTACTGCATGGAAGTAAGCAGTATTTCTATCATCCTCCTTAATGTTCCTATCTCTAGACCTTTGTTTGGCTTTGATTTCTTCTTGAAGCCAAATTTTCTTGAGCTCTCCATGGACAAAGTTTAATCTATTAGTCTCAGCCTCAGAGAGGTCAGTGGTTTCTGCCTTAATATCTAGAGAATCAAACTCAAGGAGGAGAAGTCTTTTGTATCTTCTAAGATTAGCTTCCTCATTGGAGTTCCACCCTTTGATAGTTCTTCTACATCTCCTGATTTTGATCTGCCAATTTTCTAGGGGGCAGCTGCTCCCAGTAGGCTCATTCCAGATTTTCCTGACTAGCTCAGTAAAATCTTCTCTAAGCAACCACCACTTTTCAAATTTAAAACTATTGCTCTTTGGAGTTTGGTTAAGACCAGAGTCCCAGAGCAAAGGAGTGTGGTCACTACCGCATCTGGGCAGAGCTCTACAACTAGAAAGGGGAAAGAAACTATCTAATTCTGTGTCATAGAAAATTCTGTCAGTGGTGGACATAATCTTGGAGCAGCACTTCCAACATATCTAGCAGAACTGTGGGTTTTCCTTCTGACAGGGCAATTCTCAACTTTATGGGTAACCATTTTGCAGATAAAACAACTCTTGGGCTTGACACATTTATCCAAATGATGCCCTGGTTCCCCACAGTTGTAGCAGATCACCTCAGAGTATGCCATAAGGCCCGAAGCAGGGGCAGGAGCAGTTTTCTGGATGTCCTATCTCTTCTTTTGCTGATTCTTGCCTTGAGATTTCCCACTGATCTGAGAGTCAGAACCACCAGCAGATTGATCTTGGGCAATTACAGGAGCCTGCCCAGATTGTGCCCCCATTTGGGGCGGAGGTGGGCCGTACCACTGCCCAACCGGCGTTCCCCCCATTGTGATAGGGGAAATTCATCGGAGTTCCTGGTTCCTTCTCATCCTCTAGCCATATGTTGTCTCTCAGGAAGCAGAAATAACCACCAGACAGCTCAATTGAAGCAGATTGCAAGCCTAATTTCAATCTTCTGCAGGTTTGGGGGAGAGGTAAGGCAGGGGATCCACCTGCTCCGGCTCCGGTTGCGTGCTGGTGGGCAGGAGTCCAATCAAGCATTCCCATCTCACAGCACGGCATGGATCTCCTCAATTCACTTCTCCTTTCTCCCATCGAACGAACGCAATCGGCGGCTCACTGGGGTGGGGCATCCTGTGCTTCTCCGAGAAATCTCCTTTGAAGTAGATCCACAGGGCTAGATTCAGCAGCTCCCAATCCACATGATCCTTGCACATCCGAGCATACCTGCGCGAGTGAGAGAACGGATTCGGTCCCTCCTCGGCGTCCTCCCTCGCATCTTCCTCCCTCGCAGCTTCCTCCTCTGCTTCCCTCCATTCGCGCGTGCACTGGGTCCAGGAGAGAGCGTCGTCGCGGATCCATATCGCCCGCTCCCTCCATCTCCTCCCTCGAGTCTCCCGCAGCACCGGCGGCGCGACGGAGTCGAGTGGCTGGAGCATCCGCAGGAAGGCTTTGTAGACATGTGGGAGATGCATCTTGTACATCTGCCTGTCTTCCAGCCATTCCCCCGTGGATATGGCCGGCGACTCCATGGGGCGCACGAGCGGACTTGCTGAGGGGGCAGGCGCACCCGGAGTCAGGAGGCGGGGGTGGCGGCGAGATCTATTTGCCAATTACTATGTGAACTAAACAGTCAACATATAAAATAATTTAAACATATATAATATAGTTAGAAGGGAAACATAAGTTGGACATGGCGTTCCTATTCTTATATAGAAAAATAGAACAGACCTCTGCGTTTTCTTTAAAAAAAATCATAAATTGGGCTGCCAAAATAAAACCTCGGATGGGAGGTCCATAGGCCGGTCGATACATGACGACCCTAAGAAAATACAAACATGCTTATGGACCTCCCATCCGAGGTCGTGGGCTGCGCATGTTAAAAATGAAAGCCTAGACGGGGCAGCCCAAAACCACGTCCAACACTTGCCAAAACTTCGTCCCTCGTTTTCTCTGTGTTTCGCACACTCGACATTGTGTGGGCATTTTGACTGTGCATCATATGAAGATGTGCTATGCATGAATGTTGATCAACATGATGTTAACTGGCTGGTAGTTCCATTTTCGACCATGAATAAAACTTCCAACATGATGTTAACCCTGTTTGAAAAGGCCGTGTTAATATAAATGCTCGGCCTCTAAAAGTTGCAGTTTCTTATCTGAAACTGAACTTGCAGTTTCTTATCTGAAACTGAAACTTGCAGTTTCTTCTCTGAGAATCACATTGTCTGCACTTTTATACTCCTATGAAACTACATTTTTTAAGTGCTAAAAATAAATCTCTAGAATTCATAAAATACTTTATATGCTCAATACTGCAAATCTGAAATTCAAAAGACATTCATATCTGAAAGTACTCTCAAAATACACAACACAAAACACAATTCACAACCCGCCAATACTGACAACCCTAAGCTCCTCCTGACAATTCACAACCTGCCGACTATTGGGCTGGGGGGCAGCCCTCTCCTATTCCTCGGCGGCAGACAGCCGCCCCGTGAGATGATGTGAACGGCGAGGGAGACGATGGCGGGGAAGCGTCGTCGGGCAACTGCTTTTCTCCTCTTGCAGTTGGGTTCAGTCGACGAAGACTCCACCGGCTCGCTCTGGCAGGACACCCTCACAAACGACACCCTGTAGATGCTCGATCCTTCAATCTCTGGTGGATGCTCCATCTGGGATCGATACTCCCACCACCGCTCCCTCACGATCGGATTCGGTGAATCTGTTTGCTCCATGGCCCAGAGGAGCAGCTCTATGTACTCCGACACGACTCCCTCTGAGAGCATCGCCTCCTTTTCGCTCTGTTGCAGATATTTGACCATGGATGTCGCCGTCGCCGCTAGTTGGTCCTTGTTGTCAAACCAAGACTGTATCTCCAACATCCTAGCTAGCTTCACAGGGTCGCCGTCTGCGATCCTCACGTATCGGTTGTACTCCTCCATCGATCTACTTCTCTACAGCACCTTCACTCGCCGGCGGTGGTTTTTGAATGGAAGAGGAGAGGAGCAGCGCTGGTTTTGGATTAGAACGGGAGAGGAGCGACGCTGGTTTTGGACTGGAACAGGAGAGGAGGGGCGGTGGTTTTGAAATCGAAGAGGAGAGGAGCCGCGCTACATTTAGATTGGAACAGGAGAGGAGCGGCGGTGGTTTAAGAGGAGAAGAGCGAAAGAGCGGCGCTGGTCTTGGAAGTATTTTTTTGTTGTTTCGCGTATTTTGGGTCAAAGTTTGACCATGTATTGTATTTGACAAGCAAAATGTGAATGCATGTCACCAAAAATTGTATCGTTTGGTTCGTATCTGAATGTACTTTCAAATTATACTCCCTCCATTTTTGTATACAAGGCCACAAACTCATATTATAGGTACCAAGGTAAAAATCAATGCTATGTTTATGTCAATGTTGCAAGCTAGCTTGTCACCTTGATTGTCGTGTTAATTAATGTGGTTTTTCTCTCCCAAGCACAACAAGCCAACCCTCTTACTCCTCATTGGTTGATTAATGTTCGGAATGCAAGCTAACCTTCTCACTCCCGCATGCACACAAGGGATATTAATGTCATCAGGTGCTAGTACGAGGCAAATGCCATCAATTTTGCCTCGATTAATGTTAGTGGCCTTGTATAGTTGCAAATTGTAATTTTGACAGTGGCCTTGTATACAACGTATAACATATATTTTATGTGCGAAAATCATGGTCAATTATGACCCAGAATAAAAGGGAGACTAGTTAATGTGGGGTCGCTTTCTTAATTCAAGGGTAAATTGATTTTTATTTTGATCCAGTTAGAGCGCACCGGCCCTCTCGTCCAATCCTAAATCGCTGCAGCACGCTCCTCTCCCTCTTCTCCATTGCAAAACCACCTCCTCTCCTCTCCATCATATCCATTCCAAAACCACCGTCTCGCCTCTCCCTCTTCTCTATTGCAAGACCACCGCCTCTCCTCCGTTTTCTAGACGCTTTGCTCCATGGCGCGGGCGCAATCCATGGATACAAAATTAGTATACTGTATACTATTTTAAAAGTCGAGGACGGGGCTTTTCCTGCGCGGTAGGCGGCGGGCCAGTTCCGCCTAGTCGGTTCGATAGAGATGCGAGAAGACGAGGGAGTAGGCTGCTGCAAACGTAGGGCTGTGTGATTTGACAGCGAGTTACTGCTGGACAGGTGGGGCCCCATGATTTGAATTGCCATTATCATTTTAACTGCGGTGCTACGACCGGCGTGAGTCTCCCAGATTCCTGACCACCTCCATACAGGTGCCTCTCCCAATGCTCCACCATGTAGTAGAGGCTGGCTCTTGAATGAGAGCCCACTTCTCCACTTTTTCCTTGCCTCTCTTTCCTCCACATATGCAAAAATGCCATGTAAAGCACACTATTGTACTTACTTTTACTTGCTCCTACAGGTGCTTAAGCTTGCCACATAGGCATAAAGTCTGATGTGGCAAGTTAATCAAGAAGAGAAAGACTAGTTTGGTGACCCAAGGAAGAAACAGTGCTAAGCGCGTGTACCTAGGTGAAAAGACAATGTTGAGTATATAGCTAATTAAATGAAGCAAACTTAGCAACACCATTTCATTGGAAGAGGTCACTCCTTGGCAAATGCAATAAATACACGCGCTTAGCACCATTTCTTCCTTGAGTACGAAGAAAGAGATAGAGAGGAGTAAAAAAATACACTTATAGCCAACCTTGTTGTAGTATGACTATGTATGACATGCCAATATCAGATAGCCTAACGCACCGTGTTAAATCTCCAAGGGCACGACCGCGCGAGCGATGCAACGGTCATGGTAGGCGCGACCATGATACGGGCTGTTGGCAGCCCTTGGATCTGAGATCAAACGGTCGCATGCTAAGTTGCTGAAAATTTGCAGAATAACCCTCCAGGATAGGATACTCACCCATAGGTCTAGAATCACTCCATGCAACCGTTCGATCTCAGATCCAAGGGCTCTCAGAAGCCCGTATCATGGGAGAATGGAAAGCCACTACCCTGCCGTTCGCACGCTAGCAGTTCGCTCCTACTCGTCCCCGCACGTCCTTCAATACTACGGCGGTTCGCTCCTAGTCGTCCCGTCCATTCACATTATAGCAGTTCCACTAATCCTAACCCTCCTCCCAAATCCATGTCGTCCCAAATCTCCATGATCGGCGGTGAGTACAAGGTTAGAACCATCACCGGCGATGAGTTCGACATCATCTACACCCGTTCTTCCGCGACGGTGAAAGGATGCCTTTCTCGCTTCAGACACATGTTCAAAAACTCAGATGATGAGTGGGTCGCTGGGCTAGATGTTGAGTACACCACAGTCCTGGGATGAGAGAAGGATCTAAAGGACGAAGAGAGGAAGAAGCCCGCCATGATCCAGGTTTGCGTACATAACGTTTGCTTGGTCTACCACATATGCCATGCCGATGTTGAGTGCCAGGATTTTAAGAACTTCCTTGAGAGCAACCTAGTCAAATTCGTTACTGTAGACTTTGGTAACAACAAAGAAGTCATGCATCGGATAGGCCTCGTTGTAGGTAACACCTTCGACCTTCAGAAGAATCGGCTGGTGTCCTCTCGTCAGCCTTCAATGCTGACCCTGGCAGGAGCCATGGTTCATCCTTCGTACGGTAAACTGGAGAAACCTCATTACATGTTTCATCATCATGCATGGCAGCGGAATGTACTATATATAGACCACACCCACTACGCTGCAATGGATGGCTACCTTTGCTTCAAAATCTACAAGGGTTGGATGAAGAGAAACAGCCAAGTGTGCGGTTCAAGCAAAGAAGTATCGACCAAGAGGAAGAGGGACAAGGACGAAGTTGAGGACGTGGACAAGGACTCCGAGTAAGGTGGCAGTGTCGTTGCTCATGGTGGTTCTAATGCAGTGTTTACCGAAATAGTTGCAAAGTTTAATTTCAGGTGTGCTTAATTTAATTTGAGGGGTGTGTTGTGCTGAGCCCTCAGCAGAACTATGTTATGTTTATTCTCATTACTTTAACTCTTCAGTACGTACATACTAGTATTTCTTACATTTCATCTTTTAGTTGGTATAGTACTACCACTCGTTTCTTCATATTATATACGTACAATATATATGGACAACATCATATAGCCAGCAGTTTAGTTGTCAAAGAATTTCAGGGTGCTTAGTTTTGTCAAAGAATACCAGGATGCTTAGAGGGTGCTTGGATCCAAGGGACTTATTTTAGTCTGACTAAAAATAGTCTCTTTAAGAGGCTAAAGTTCCAAGCACCCCTGACTAAAGAGGGGCTAAAACTAGTCTTGAGACTAATTTTTTTAGTCAGGGGTACCCCTACTAAAATGTGGATTAGTCCTCTCTCTACTCATTTAACTCCTCTCCTTTAACACACGCGAGTTCTGGATTGGAGGGTTTGAAGGATAATAAATCCTCATTAACTTGATTTTAGCCTTTTTAGTATTTGGATCCAAGCATGGGTGAGGCTAGCATGTTTTAGTCCCACTACTTATAGTCATGGGACTAAAATGTATCCAAGCACCCTCTTAGTTTTATTTGGGGGGAGGGTTGTGCTGGACACCATTATTGTGACTAGCCTTTTTAATAGTACTATATGCATAATTTGGTGACGAGCGCTCTCTATATGTACCACCTTTTTTTTAATTTCAAGTTTTGCTCCATGGCGCAATCCATCGATACTACTGCTGTACAAAAGTATACATTTTTTAAAAGGCTAGAGGGTAGGGCAGTCTAGCTTGGTCGGTTTCATGAGAGGCGAGGACGTTGTGATTTGACTGCTCGTATAAATGCGCCGACGACCTGATCGAGGAGGAGCAAAGAACCGTGCGGTATACTCAAGTTTTCCACTAGACTAGTACTGCGACGGAGGAGCACGAAACACGGCAGCCCAGTGCCATATGGCGATAAAAATGATCTAATTTGCTAGTCATCTAATTGTTAGCATTGTTCTATTCATTCCCTCAAAAAAAACATTGTTCTATTCATGCCTCGCGGAGAACGTGACACATGCGACAAAACACCCGAAGCAAAAGATGAAACACAGGAGCAAAAGAAGAAGGAAGATTATCATCCCAAATGATCTAATTCGCCATGGAGTCGTAACTGCTTCTTCATCGCCTCTACGACCTCCATCTCCTTGCGCATCTCCTCCGCCATCTTCATCATTGTGTCCATGACGCGGCATTTCTCGACGCGAGCCTTCATCATCTGTTCCACGGCCATATTACGTACCTTGACAGCGGCCGGGTGCTTGATGCGGAGCTTCGCCAACTCTTCCTTCTGTTCCATGGCGAGGGCCTGCAGCATCTTCATCGAGGAACTACTATTCTCATGCAGCTTCTTCCGGCCGGCATTCTTCTCCTTCAATAGGCCAATCTCGTGGCAGAGCTTCGCATTGTCCTCCCAAAGTCGCAGGATTTCGCCGGTCGCCTTCTTCTCCGAGGCAATGATCTTCTTGAGTAGCATCACCAAGCCGGCGGTCAACTCCCACTGCTGATTGAGCTCAGCGGGCATGTCGTCGAGGCTCTCCTTCAGCAACTCCATCAAGCCTTGGATGAACTCCTTCTACTTATTGGGTTGATCGGGCATGTCGTCGAGGGATAACGACTCCAGCTCCGCCGGCTCGGCATGTTCTCCTCCACGGCTAGGGCACTCTTGG
Source organism: Triticum aestivum (assembly GCF_018294505.1). NCBI lineage: Eukaryota > Viridiplantae > Streptophyta > Magnoliopsida > Poales > Poaceae > Triticum > Triticum aestivum. Next base: position 93,655,989 of record NC_057797.1, on the reverse strand, counting down.
GAGCCATCACCTGCCCGTGAGAGATCTTTCAAGGTCTCTGCGTGGCGGTGAGCCCTCTTTTTTTTCCGCAGCCTTGGTTGCCGCTCCCCTGTTATGAGTAGTTCTCGACCTAGAGCTCTGCTCACCGGCTATGACAACGATGGACGAAGAAGAAGCACTTATGAGGAGGAAAGGTAGTGTGATTTTCGGTTAGGTAGTTCCCCTTTTTATAACCTAAGTACTAGCACTAGTACTAATACCTTCATAGTGAGAACACGTTCAGGTTTGGTACGTACTACTAGTAGGTGTGAGCAGGCTTTCGAATGTGATGGGAACAAGGTAAAGATTAATTAATGGTTTTGGTTTCGACACCCGAAACGGCTCCCGATGAGTTTAGCGGAACATAAATTTCAAGTACTACACTGCTCAAATGCGTAAGTGTTATGTTACTGTCAAAAATTGGCACAAAATACGAAGGAGACCAATGGAAGTACTACTAGCAACCCACGATTTAACTACTCCATGCGCGCAGTGGAGTAATAATGTCTTTCTTCCGCCCTCACGTCCACTCAATTTGCATGCGCTATATTAATTGACCATCAATGAAGTGAACGACTTTACACACGTCAAATTATCACATGGGGTGGATCTTGGTACAAAATTGCATCCGCCCGTGTACCCGCGTGTGCGTGCGAGGAATGAGTGCGTGCATGGCGTGCGTGCACATCTTCGCTTCGTGCATGTACCGCCAGTATGGCTCAGGGAGGACGAGTACATTCTTCTGGAACCAGCAGCACGTCACTGTGATCAATCCACGCAAGGAGGTCGCGACAACGCCTACACATGTGCCATGTGGCTTCATGAACTGTAAGAGAGACACTGTGTAGCGTGCCATTGGTATTCTAATTTACGTGTTTTGCACATACTCGAAGTACTAGTAAGGTACACGTGCATTGCACGCATCAGATTTTGCAACCAAATTATGAATAAATACCACACTATAGCATGTAAGCTCTGAGTCATATATGCCTGATGTAGCCCTTCGTTTAATTCTTATAGTTCATCTCATTCAAAATCAATTAATTTTTATAAAAAATCTAAGAACGCGGGAATAGGAAAAACATGGGATTATAGTGGAATGTCGTCTTGAATCCTACAGGATTGTACGAGTGTTTGATTATGCATAGAAAAAACGCAGAATTCTTTTAAAGAGGTTTGAGTGGATGTGATGTTTCCTATGAAATCTAGTGCAAATGAATCATATGGAAAAATTCCTATGGTTTACAATCCTACGAATCAAACAACCAAGATAGGAAAAATTCCTAATGATTAGAATCCTCCAAAATTCCTTTGAGAATCCTTTGAATCAAAGAATCCCTTAATCTATTTTATGATTCATGGAATTGTGCATTGTAAAGCATAAAGTAAAAACAAATAATGGCAATTCAACTAGAAAAAAGTTTGGGCAGTTATGATACGGAAGATTCTAGAACAAAAGATAACCACTATTGTTTTGAGGTTTGTGCATTATGCTTAAGTTCAACCATGGAGTCTGCTAGATTGTACATGTGGCAAAATCCGGTAGGGGGCTAGAAGATGGTGCGAGGGGCCGAGTGGAGGGAGACTATGAAGGAATGCACAAGTACGAGATCGATATTTAGAGAGAGGGGGCGAACACGTGCGCTGATGCACGCAGTGGCGGAGCCATGAAAAATAAATGAGCTAGGGGGCCAAGCATTGCTAATCCTTTACGAGGAGGGTCAATTCATGAACTTAAACCATTTTTAGCAGCAATTGTCTAATGATCACATTCATATTAGCCTCGATATATAGTGATGTTAGGGGGGGAGGGGGCAGGGCCCTTACTGCCCCTGTCTTCGCCATTGTGCACGCGTCTGAGAGATGAAGTGGAAGGCATGGATGATGAGAGGGGGCGTTGGATATATAATTAATGTGGGTGTATTAGCTATATATGTTAATCCTATATAGAGAGTATAGATTGATCGATGTGGACGTGGAAAGAGGGTGAGACCTCACTGGATATATCGATTGATCGTTTGTGTGGAAAACTATGAAAGACCTAGCTATATACACACATACATAGAGGAACATCGATCGTTGCGCATGCACGCGTGAGAGATAAAGAATGCCCGATATGATGGAGAGGGGTGTGTGTGTTGGTGTGTGCCTTCATGGGAGACCGACCTGAAGAAAAAGATTGCATGCGTGCGATGGATAATGCCGATTGGTAGTGTGTGTGCATACATGCACGAGAGAAAGTTAGTGGTACAATTATAAAGAGAAGACTACTATGTGGGTGTAAAAGAATAGCTGAATAGGTGAGGTCACAATCAATGCAAAGTTGAATTCAAATATTTCAATAAGAGATCCTGATGTTTGAAACCCATGCATGCATGAATATAATGGAGATCTGCGCGGTGTGGTTTGGAAACGAGCATGTTGTAATGTATACACATTGAACAAGGTCAGACTGATTTGAATTTGAGATACCAATGGCAGACATCACTTGGCCACGTCTCATCCGTGCATGGACACACTATTCTAATTGGAGATGATGGGCGGCTTTTGCATCACATATCTATATCTATACCCCTATATATATTATATTTTATATGTTTTTATATTGTGTGCGGGTAACTTTAACTTTGAAAGATGGTCGTTGGATGAGGCGAATCCGATGGTCCAAAGATGGAAAATTTGAGCACTACTGGCCGTTGGATATCATCTAGATTCCACCAGATTTCGCCACATGTATAATCTAGAAGACTCCATGGTTGAACTTAAGCATAATGCACAAACATCAAAACACAAGCACTTCTTATTTGTTCTAGAATCTTCCGTATTAGAATTGCCCGAATGTTTTTCTACATGATTTGCCATTATTTGTTTTTACTTTATGTCTTACGACACACTATTCCATGAATCTTAAAATAGATTAGATTTCTTATAAAAACTAGATGATTTTGAATGAAATGAACTATAAGAATTAAAGGAACATCTACATCATGCATATATGACTCAAAGCTTGCATGCTATAATGTGGTATTTATTCATAATTTGGTTGCCATATCTCATGCGTGCAATGCATGTGTACCTTACTCTAGTCTAAATGGTGCTTGTGTGTGTGTTGTGCGTGTTGAGGTGCAAATTGTCTTTTTTTGGGTACACGTTAAGCTTGTTCTTCCGAAATTTCAAGCCGCGCCTTGTTATGCCAAAAATTCAAGCTAGCGTATCTGTCTATCGTGCTGCGAAACTCCCGTCTCTTCAACCCGCGCCTTGTTAGCCCGAAATATTTAAGATATATCTTTGTCTCATTGTGCTCCGACAACTCCCTCCATCTCAACCCGCACCTTGCTATTCCGAAATTACAACGCGCACGAAAACTCCCACCTCCTGTGAAATCCTGACACGCGAAATGCCCGTGGTACCCCTGAATCGAAAGAACCGCCTCAAATCGGTGGGGGTAATTTCATAACTTACCCCACATTTTGGACAAGCGCGTCTCTAAGCCATGGTTCCCCACTGCCATCCCATCCGCCCACCCATTCGTACACTGAGGCCGCGAAAACCCGCGACGAAACCCCACACCCTGCTCCGTCTGCCACCCAGTCGGAGCCTCTTCAATTCCCCGACGACGTCGTCCACAGCAACACCTCGACGTCCCTCATCCACCGTACCGGATGAGGATCCGTCATTAATCTCATCGTCCCGCCGGTTCAGCCACCCTGTCCTCCACCTCCAAGGAGCTGCCCCGACGTTCCCCTCGTCTTTCGCGCCACCTCCATTCCCACACCGCCATCTTCACCTGCACCATCGGAAGAGCATCATCATCACCTTTCCTCGGATGAAGCTGCGGCCTAATCGGCGCCACCAAAGAGGTTGTACACTAATCGCCACATTTTCTTCTTGATTCGATCTCACGGTGCTACCGGCGCTCGGTCCCGAGCCGACACGGCGCGACTCCATCCACGGCGTCGTCTTCGACCACTTCCTTCACGGCGTCGCTCCCTCGGCGGCGATGTCCACATCAGTAGGATCTGCTGCTGCTTTAGCTCTCGCTCGCGCTGCTGCTCTGCTCTTGCTCTCGGTCCCCTACCTGGTCTGCTCTTGCTATTGCTCTTGCTCGCGCTGCTGCTCTCGCTCTTGCTCTTGCTTGCGATGCTGCTCCAATTTAGATACACTTCACTCCGATTCCGCCGGGGTGAAGGAAGAACCAGCCGCAGCGGGGAGGCGGGCTCGCCGGAGAGGTACCCCACTATCTATCTTAGGGTTCAGGATGGGAGCGGTGGTCACCGGCGGTGGCGGGGCATTGGCGGGGCGGTGGCGTGGGGATCGCCGGAGAAAAAGCTCAGCACGGGGGGGGGGGAGGCTAGAGGGATGGCCGGGGCGGTGGCGGACCGGTGGTGGGGAGTGTTTTTAGGGCGGGCGGGGCGGCGCACCGCCGGTTGCGGGCGGCGGGGGGCTGCTGTTTGGCCGACTCAGGGGGGTGGAGGTTGAAGATGAACCGCAGGCCCTTGATTTCGTATCCAATGGCTGCAAAATCGACTGACCAGAGATGAAAAAGTCAGTCGACCGACGTGTAGTCTCACCTTGCTAGTGCGTTCAGTTTCGATAGCAAAATTCAGTTTCAACAGCAAAATTCAGTTTCGACAGTTAAGTTCAGTTTTGACAGTTAAGTTCAGTTTCGACAGTTAAGTTCAGAGATGAGCGGCTGATGTATTTTATATCTAGCACTTTGTGGTTATGTATTTTACGTCATGTATTGGAGATGCTATTAGAATTCCACTCAGGTTAACGTTGTTCGTTGTCTCTCTTGTCCTGCTTCAGCCTCGGCGTCGTACAACTCACCGGAGCTGCTCCAATGACGAAGCCCTCCATCACAGCGGAGCAGTACCTCGGGCTCCATCTCCAGATGCCTAAGATCTTCTTCCCCTCCTCCGACAGCCAAGTCAGCCGGAGCATCCTCACCGGCCAACCCAATCACGCTGAGATCGACATGGCTTCCCCAAAGAGGTTGTACACTTGTTGCATCTCTTTTTTACTCTACATGTTATATATATTGTCCACTAAGCACTCGTAGTAACGGGAAATACGATTATTTTATCCTACTATATGACAAGCAGTGAGGTACCAGGCAACTTAGCTATCTGTGATGGACTCTCTTAAACGCCATCATTATTTATCTCTGCGCGTTTGAGCTGTGCATTTGTCGATGGGCCTGGGAGTTGAGCTAGTATGGCAGTGGTCTGGGTCCAAAGTAATAGAAGTAGCACAAAAACATTTTTTTAGTGTAGGATTTTCCTTGCTCAAGCCTGCCTACTAGAATCGCCAGTGCTTGAAAGGAAAAGTGAATGAAAAACATCGGAATTGGAAAGTTTCATATGGTACTACTTTTCATGAATTTGGTGCAAAGGAATGGAGCAAAGGAAAACTGTAGGATTTGTTCCTTTAGTGTCTCCTTGAAAGAAAAACCGTAGGAATTCTAATTTCAACTTCTCCTCCTTTTCATATTCCTATTCATCAAGCACAAGACTAAGGGATAGTAGCATAATAGCATTATAACCGTACATTTTCTTGTGGTTTGACTTAATCTCACCATGCTTTTTTGCATCCTGTGATCTTACAATTGTTGTAAATCAAACACCCAGATTGGCAGAAATCCTATGTTTTTAAATTCTCTATTTTGCATGTGCATTCCTATCCTATTCCTGTCTATTTCCTATCCCTGCATTGTTAGAATCCTCAAATTCAAACAAGCCCTTACTCAATTACTTCTGTTACATATATGTGTCAAAGAAAACCTTGTGTGGTTTGTCCTGCTCCTGCGGCGCTGTGTTCCACCCCAGCTCAGCTGCTCCAACGACGGAAGGGTTCACCACAGCAGGGATCCGCTCTCCAGACTGTCTTTCGCTGCCTCAGATCTTCTTCCCCACCGCCGACAGCCACGGCAACTGCATTACCATCATCAACTAAGCAGATGACCTTGAGGACTACACGGGTCCGCAAGAGAGGTCGCACTCTTCCGTGTCTGCTTACGTTATGCGTCGCTTAATATGATGACATGCTACATTATCGTCGTGTTCACCTATTAGACTCCGAGTCAGGTCCAAACTAATGCTGAAACTTGAGTTTTTAAATGGTTGTGGGGTACATATTGGGGCAGCAATCAGTACTATCTGTCTACTATCTGGTTAATCTCCGGTGTCTACTATGAGTTTCATGTTGGGTGCAAACAAACATTAAAGGAGCCATTATCTGTATTTTTTTAACTAAAGCTATTATCTGCCTGCTATCATTGGTTTTGGGTCTATCCACAGTTTGCTACCATCACTCTGGATTTGTGCATGCACTCCTTACATAATCTCACTATGTTTTATTCCTATGCATGCCAGTTATTGTACACAATGGAATTGATCATGTAGAGCAAAAGAGACGAGCCTTGCGTGGCAATAAAATTTCATGCAGACATCGTTCCATGGTGGGCGCAAAGGCAGCCCCCCTCCACCCATTTCGGATCGTAATCAAGAGGAAGATAACTATTATGAGGGGGATTCAGAAGGAGAAGACCACTCCTATTTACCCCATAAGGTCTTCGCTCTAACTTGGCATGCTGATGTTGGTAATATCATGCATATGGTGCCTTGCATTGCTTACTGTATACATTAAAGATGTCATCTGCTTAGTTTGGACATGCTTTGTGTCAATGCCATCTGTTTAGTTTCTTTATCGTATATGTGAATCATGCAATGCCATCTTGTCTAGCCAGACATCATATATGTGAATTTTGCAATGCCACCCTGGTTAGCCAGTTATCTTATATGTGAATTATATCATGCCATCATTTTTTTATTACGTGTTAAATTTGTCAACAATTTTAGTACATTCAATTACTCTTCCTGTGCATCAGCCATTTGGCACGGTCATGGAAAAATCTGGAGTGGAAACAAGGTCTTCAGAGCAGACAATGCTATCTGACGAAGCGCATGTCTTGATAGTTACCGATAGCTCCTCAGAGGAGGATTCAGAGACAGATGACCAGTCATATTCCCCCCCCCCGAGGTGCATGCCCTAACTTGGCAGGGTTATGTTGCTCATATCGTGTGTATGGTATCTTGCATTGCTATGTCATTTGCTTAGTTTAGACATGTTGTGTGAATGCCACCTGTTTAGTGTCTAATTACCATATATGTGAATTATGCAATGCCATCTTGTTGCAAGACATTATATATGTGAATTATGCAATGTTATCTTGTTGCAAGGCATTATGTATGTGAATTATGCAATGCCATGCTGTTTAGGCAAGCGTCATATATGTGAATTATATCATGCCGTCCTTTTTTTGTATTTCTCATTGCTTTTGTCGAAAATGTTTGTATATTCAACTGCTCTTCCTGTCCATCAGCCATTTGAATTGGTGATGGAGAAATCTAGAGTGAAAACAAGGTCTTCGGAGCAGACAATGCTACATGCTGAAGCATATATCTTGCTGGTTACAGATAGCTCTTCAGAGGAGGATTCAGAGGCAGATGACCAGTCCTATTATCCCCCTGAGGTGTATGCTCAAACTTGGCAGGGTTATATTACTCATATAATGCATATGTTGTATTGCAATGCTTAGTTTTTACATCATATACACAATATTGAATGCCATCTCTTTAGTTGACACATCATATATGCGATTGCCCTCTGCTCACTTCCTTAGTATATAAATCATATATTTGAATTATGTCATGCCATGATGTTTACATAGACAACATGTATTTGAATTATGGCATGCCAACCCATTTTCTAAAGACATAATATAGTTATACCATCTCATACTATTTACATAGTCATCATATTTAAATTATGTCATTCTATCCGTGAATTATATCATGCCATCATGTTTCCATCGACGGCATGTTTGTGATTTATGGCATGCCAACCACTTTAATAGACACATCGTATAGTTATATCATGTCATCCTGTTTACATAGTCATCATATTTTGAAGTATGTCATTCTATCCTGATTAGTTAGCCATCATACATGTGAAATTGTGTCATGCTATCCTGTTTAATTTGCCATCATATATGTGAAATTATGTCCTGCTATTCTGTTTGCTTAGACAACATAAATGTGAATTATTTCATGCCCTGTTATCTTCCCTACTATCCATTGCACTTGTCTATCTTACAATATCTCTACATTCAATTACTTTTCTTTTTTATTAGACATTTCAATTGGAGGGAGTGATGGCAGTATCTGTGGGAGTAAAAACACAGTCTTCAGAAAAGATCGTGCTACCTGTCGATGCAGATAGAACCACGATTGTACTTGCCCAAGAACCAGCCCCACCACACATAACCCACACTCATGCAGATTGTACCCCTACCCAGTTGGACAGAGACCAACTACACCCCTTCTAACCCCAACCCCAACAGATAGACACCTAGTTCCCATTGACACAACACCGTCTCCACCACAGAGCACCCAAACACGAGCAGTTAGTAAGGCAACTGCAGTGCCCAAATCACCAGGACAACCATTCCGAACCCGAAGTCAATGCTTAAAGCAGAAGAATTGTTCTCAGGTCAGGTTCCGTAGCTATGGTTCACACTACTTTGCTCTTGCATCACTATATTTACTGATACCAACTAATTTCAATTTTGAAGGATGCAATTGAAACTCCAATGGTGCAACAGGTATGTTTTAAACCTGTTTCTTCAACGTGTTTGGCTGTTTGCTGTTGTAACTTGCTCTATGTTGATTTCAGTTTCAATTGAATAAACAGTTATGTTCTCATGCCATGCACATTACAAGTGTTGTTATTGCTATGTAGTTTCCCACACTTATATTCTATCTATGCTGCTTTGTCTTAAATAGATATGATTCGAACTGTATCTATCTTGATTTGGCAACATAAAATAGAACGATATAGACCATACAGTGACCATACTACATAGATATATGTTTGTTTCATGCTGTTATCCTGTCCACCTTACTACTGAACTGGTTTACCAAAATGAGTTTCATATACTACATTGTAAACCTGAGATGTGTTTGTTTGTTTCTCTTTTAGAACACGGATAAAATATAGGAGAAGAGTACCCTGTTATGAAATGGTAAAGGAAGTAATGCAAATAAGGTTCAAGATAGTGAGCATCCCTGTTGGTCTCCAAGAAAGCTGATAAAAACTATATTGAAGACACTGGGACAACCCCAAAGTCCTGTCTTGATGTAGTGTTCGAGTTACTGGCTACCACTGCTGGCACTAGCTCTTCGAACTCATTGCCTGAATCATTTCAACTTCTTGAGTCTCAACTTCAAGTTGAAAGACATCGATCAGATGTTATCCGACAGGAAGCCGAAGGACTGAGGAAGTCCCTGCAGAATTCAGATGCATACTTTCTGGTGCAACATCAAGCGCTGGAGGACTTAAGCGCCAAACAAGAGAAAGTTAATAAGCTTGATAAGCATCTTGCCAGCATTATGGGTACCCAGGATATTGTTTCTTGAGCTCTTCTGAAGTGGTTTCAGTTCTGGACTTGTTTTGCTGCGGCATTTATATGCTGATGTGTTCCCTATATTTGCACTGGTGGCAAACTTTGATGCCCAGTGGATGTAATATGTGTAATAGCCGTGATAGCCTAGTGTAAGTTGCTTGCTTATTTATTTCCTTGTTGTCTTGTTTATTTGTTTGCTTGTAGTCAGTGCAGTTCTTTTTCTGCGGTTTGCTAGTGGCTGCAATAACCTATTTTTTAAAACTAGGCCACAATAACCATGTGCTAATATTTATTATAGTGACACTGGGCCTCCTACGGGCCGTAGAAACAGTGGGCCTTCTACGAGGCGTATAAATAGTGGGCCTTCTACGGGGCGTAGAAACAGTGGGCCTTCTACGGGGCGTAGAAACAATGGGCCTTTGACGGGTCGTATCATCAATGGGCCTTCTACGGGCCGTATCATCAATGGGCCTTATACGGGCTGTATGATTGATTGGCCAAACATGGGCCAAACAGACCGCATTCTGACCATAAACGGGCTAGAGTTGGAATCGTCCGTTCATGGGCCGACCATAACGGGCCATCGTTAATAGGCCGTATTTGATGACGCTATGAAAACAACCCAACGTATTAATGGACCACAAACGGGCCGACTGTAACCACGGGCTGAATTTGGCCCACAAGCAGAAAATGACAGTAACGGGTCGTAAGTAAACGAATGCTGGAAATGAGCCCAAGAATAAATGGGCTCTGAGAACGCCGAAAGATAACATGGGCTGGAGACGGCCCAACGGAATAACGGGCCGTTAATGGGTATACAGTGATACATTGTTCATTACGGGCCAGTTTTACCACGGGCCGTTAATGGGTGTAAAGTGATACACTGTTCATTACGGGCCAGTTTCACCACGGGTCGTTAATAGGCCAAGAGTTACATAGGGCCTCATATGGGCCGAAAGACGTCATGGGCCATACATGGGCCAGAAGTGAAAACGGGCTGGAATCATATTGGATGGCCCAGATGACGCTACTGGGCCTAATTCGGATAGGGCATAACGGGCCTTGGGTTAGCGGGCTGTAAATGGGCTATATGCGAACATGCCGTTAACAGGCTTTCCATGGGCCGGCCCGCCACCTTTTGACCAAGTCAAACGGGCCGGCCTTTTCACAGGAATGGGCCTCTATTGGGCCGTGCCACGTGTCAACGTATCATAGGCGCCTTCTGTCCAATGAGTGGATGACATCTGTCCCGATGATGAGCCGACACGTGTTCCCTCCAGCCAATGATGATTTTACACGTGGAAAATCCCCATTGGTCGGGGCTGTTAATGGGTTATCAGATCCAAAACACGACCCGATAGCTTAACGGTGTTCCGTTACGGTGGATGCCATGTGTCGGTCACCCTTGACGAAAGCACTTCTGTGACGCGCGATTTATCGTCATGGAAGTGGACACTTCCGTGATGATAATTTTGGTAATGTCATGGAACACTTCTACGACAGCACAGGTATGACTATCTTGATTCTGTCATAAATTTGTTATGGATGTACATGCATGACAAAAAACGCGACCTACTGTGACAAACACGTATCATGACAGAAGTGTATTTTTTGTAGTGGTGGCTTTGCCACAAATATGATGTCAACTACATGATCATGCGAAGCAATATGACAATGATGTAACGTGTCATAACAAATGGAGCGGTGGTAAGTTGTATGGCAATATATCTGGAATGGCTATGGAAATGCCATGATAGGTAGGTATGGTGGCTATTTTTAGGAAGCTATATGGTGGGTGTATGGTACCAGTGAAAGTTGCGCGGTACTAGAGAGGCTAGCAATGGTGGAAGGGTGAGAGTGCGTATAATCCATGGACTCAACATTAGTCATAAGAACTCACATACGTATTGCAGAAATCTATTAGTTATTGAAACAAAGTACTACGCGCATGCTCCTAGGGGGATAGATTGGTAGGAAAAGACCATCGCTTGTCCCCGACCGCCACTCATAAGGAAGACAATCAATAAATAAATCATGTTCCGACTTCATCACATAACGGTTCACGATACGTGCATGCTACAGTAATCACAAACTTTAACACAAGTATTTCTCAAATTCACAACTACTCAACTATCATGACTCTAATATCACCATCTTCATATCCCAAAACAATCATCAAGTATCAAACTTCTCATAGTATTCAATGCACTTTTTATGATAGTTTTTATTGTACCCATCTTGGATGCCTATCATATTAGGACTAATTTTATAGCCAAAGCAAACTACCATTCTGTTCTATAAGACTCTCAAAATAATATAAGTGAAGCATGAGAGATCAATAATTTCTATAAAATAAAACCACCACCGTGCTCTTAAAAAGGTATAAGTGAAGCAGTAGAGCAAAATTATCTAGCTCAAAAGATATAAGTGATGCACATGGAATATTCTAATAAATTCCGATTCATGTGTGTCTCTCCAAAAGGTGTGTACAGCAAGGATGATTGTGGTAAACTAAAAATCAAAGACTCAAATCATACAAGACGCTCCAAGCAAAACACATATCATGTGGTGAATAAAAATATAGCCTCAAGTAAAGTTACCGATAGACGAAGACAAAAGAGGGGATGCCTTCCGGGGCATCCCCAAGCTTAGGCTTTTGGTTGTCCTTGAATTTTACCTCGGGGTGCCTTGGGAATCCCCAAGCTTAGGCTCTTGCCACTCCTTATTCTAAAATCCATCAAATCTTTACCCAAAACATGAAAACTTCACAACACAAAACTCAACAGAAAATCTCATGAGCTCCATTAGTATAAGAAAACAAACCACCACTTCAAGGTACTGTAATGAACTCATTCATTATTTATATTGGTGTTAAACCTACTGTATTCCAACTGCTCTATGGTTCATACCCCCCGATACTAGCCATAGAGTCATCAAAATAACCAAACGACACAGGAAAAACAGAATCTGTCAAAAACAGAACAATATGTAGTAATCTGTAGGTTTAGAATACTTCTGTAACCCAAAAAATTCTGAAATAAATTGATGGACGTGAGGAATTTGTCTATTAATAATCTGCAAAAATAATCAACTTAATCGCACTCTCTAGTAAAAAATGGCAGCAAATCTCATGAGCGCTAAAGTTTCTGTTCTTTTACAGCAAGATCGCAAAGATTTCCCCCAAGTCTTCCCAATGGTTCTACTTGGCACAAACACTAATTAAAAGCATAAAACCACATATAAACTGAATCTATATGAATTATTTATTACTAAACAGTAAAAAAACAATAAACAAAAATAAAATTATGTTGCCTCCCAACAAGCACTATCGTTTAACGCCCCCAGCTAGGCATTGATAATTTCAATGATGCTCACATGAAAGACAGGAATTGAAGCATAAAGAGAGCATCTTGAAACACGTGACAAACACATCTAAGTCTAACATACTTACTATGCATAGGCATCTTATAGGCAAACAAATTATCATAGCAAGCAAAAACTAGCATATGCAAGGAAGCAGAAAGAAACAATAGCAATCTAACCATAACGAGAGGTAATTAAGTACCATGAAAATTTCTACAATCATATTTTCCTTTCTCATAATAATTACATGTGGGATCATAAGCAAATTCAATAAAATAGCTATCATATAAAATATTTTCAACACGGTCCACATGCATGCAAAGTTGACACTCTTCCAAAATAGTGGGATTAACATTAACTAAAGTCATGACCTATCCAAACCCACTTTTATCGAGAATTGCATAAGATTGAACATTCTCAAAATACGTGGGATCTAAAGTTGACACTCTGACAAACCCACTTTCAATATTTCAAACATTATTATCAATCTTATATTCATCATGGGGCTTAAATAAATTTTCAAGATCATAAGAAGAATCACCCCAATCATGATCATTGCAACAAGTAGTAGACATAGAAAAACTAGCATCCCCAAGATTAGGGTTTTGCATATTATTAGCACAATTGACATTAATAGAATTTATCATAACATCATTGCAATCATGCTTTTCATCGAAGGAACTATCAAGTATGGGTGCAATAGCAACGATCTCATGTTTAACATAAGGAACTATAGCAAATTCATCTTCATAAATATTGGCATCATGGCCACAAGAATAGCAAGCATCATGTTCATCAAGGGATATTTCAATCAAATCATAGGAATCATAATTATATATAGATTCATGCATATCATTATTTTCTTCCAAAGCAACGTCCATTCTTTGAATAAATTCTTTGACATAAACATTATGAGCATAGTTTTCATAGCAATATTTAAGTATGTCAAAATTTTCCGATTCGTAGAGAGTAATATCATACTTTCCAATCAAAGAAGCAACTTCATGAGCACCCTTAAAAGCAACAAATTCTTCAATTAGTTCGATATCATAGTAACTATAAGCACCCTTTGCATAAGAAGATAAGATTTCCTTATCATTAAACTCACATAGGTAGGGGAGGTGTTTTTTTAGGGTTCTTAGAGCAACAAGTAAAATCACAAATTTCACAAAGATTCCAAGCACAACACAACAATCTGTTTATTTGATCCCGTAATAGTCTCCCTTTTTCAGACAAACGGTGACGCACAAAATGAGCATGCTCATCTAAAGATTTCCCATCAACCAGGCTAGTTGGGGTTTCAGCACGAGCGCATAAGGATCAAAGATGATCCAAGTAGAACACTTTAAGTGGATCCATATCAATAGATTTTTAGCAAGCAAAGATGCAAGCAAATAGAAGGCACATGGAAACACAAACAAAGATACATATGGGAAGAAGGCGAAGAAAAGGCAAAGGTTTTCGAAAATCGTTTTAGAAGTGGGGGAGAGGAAAACGAGACGCAAATGGCAAATAAAGTAATGCGAGGGATAAGAGTTTGTGATGGGTACTTGGTATGTCTTGACTTCATGCAACCTCCCCGGCAACGGCGCCAGAAATCCTTCTTGTTACCTCTTGAGCATGCGTTGGTTTTCCCTTGAAGAGGAAAGGGTGATGCAGCATAGTAGCGTAAGTATTTCCCTCAGTTTTTGAGAACCAAGGTATCAATCTAGTAGGAGGTAACACACAAGTCGCCTAGTACCTGCACAAACAAACAAGAACCTCGCAACCAACGTGATAAAGGGGTTGTTAATCCCTTCACGGTCACTTACGAAAGTGAGATCTGATAGAGACAATAAGATAATTTTTTCGGTATTTTTATGATATAAATTGGAAAATAAAGATTGCAAAATAAACGGTAATAGAAATAGCAAGTTGATAATATGATGGAAGATAGACCCGGGGGCCATAGGTTTTACTAGTGGCTTCTCTCAAGATAGCAAATGCTACGGTGGGTGAACAAATTACTGTCGAACAATTGATAGAAAAGCGAATACTTATGAGAATATCTAGCCATGATCATGTATATAGGTGACAGTGTCCTGGACTAGGGGGTACTCACCACGTCGTCTCCTAGTCAGTTAGATTGGGCCGAGGACCCCCATGGCCGTATACTCATGGGCCAGTTCGGACAGCTGCCGCATACAAGGAAGAATTGACAAGACTTGGTGGTCAAGACAAGGACTCCTCCCCCACCGGCGTATTCGGCTAGGACTCTTGTTATCCTAGGCCTCTGGTGCATTATATAAACCAGGGCCAGGCTAGTCGATAGATATACATACAATCAGACCATAGGCTAGCTTCTAGGCTTTAGCCTCTACGATCTCGTGGTAGATCAACTCTTGTAATACTCATATCATCAAGATCAATCAAGTAGGAAGTAGGGTATTACCTCCATCGAGAGGGCCCGAACCTGGGTAAACATCGTGTCCCCCGCCTCCTGTTACCATCCGCCTTAGACGCATAGTTCGGGACCCCCTACCCGAGATCTGCCGGTTTTGACACCGACATTGGTGCTTTCATTGACAGTTCCGCTGTGTGATCGGCAGAAGGATCGATGGCTCGTCTGCAGATTAACTGGGACATCGACATCTTTGTCACCGGCTCGACTGGTCACCTTGGCTTAACCAAGGACCGTGCCCTACCTCCGATCGTCATGTTCGGACGAGGGCCTTCATCAACACCAACTCTGATCTCTATCAAGATCATGGAAGAATCGTCCATGGAGCCCGGGGGCTCGTCAACATTGCCCTCGGGCGACCGTGCTGTTTTTCTGGACAGTGAACGCATATCCGCCGCCACCGCCTCCTCGAGTGTCGTTTTAATGATCGCTTCAGTGGAATTGTGCAGAATCGAGTCTACAATAACCCTGGAAAATTTCGTTGAGTTTCGATGGAGGAATCTCTGACAATCTACGATATACCTGAGCCCTGTCAAATCCAGACGGGATCTGGATGAGTTTAGGGCGTGGTCTGCAGAGCCCAGCTCGGAAGTCCTTTGGAAGATCCAACCGTTCATCGGCTGTGGAATTCCCATATCTACCACCCCTCAAAGTTTCAGCTCGATCCGACCGTCCAAACTCCAGGAACCTTCCAATTAGTAGCGCGAACACGGATCCGACCCGAATTCATGTTTCTTTATGAACGTGATATTTGACAACCTTTTTAAAAGGAATTTTTTCTAAGGTATTGTGAATTGTTTTTAACACGTGCCCATAAAATTTTAATCCTCCTCTGAGGTAATCTTCGCCATCACGCTGGTGTCAAACCAGTCCTGCAATATAGCTCCACGACTGCCGACCTGCGCTAGACATGTCGTCGCTTTTTAAGTCGAGCTCAACTTCTTCAGATCCTCACCTCGGCAAGCCGAATAAGAGTTCAGAATCGTCAAGGATAAATCATCACCAACATCGCCACCCCATGGATTACACGGAGCAGGCACACCGGCATCACCGTATGGTCACTTCATCAAACCAGCATTGGTCGCGTCACAAGTTACGCCCTGGGTCGGCATGGCCGCACTGTTGCTTCTTCAAGCCAATGTCCATCACGTCGAACTACTTCAACACCTCGGCTGACATGGCATCTACAACTACTCCTCACCAGCCTGCTCCGTCACCTCGGCTAGACCGTGGACTTGCCTATTTCTTCATCAACATACTCCGGTGACTTCGGCGTCACCAGCCGACCAGCTTCGTTACGTTAACTGGACCGAGGGCTTCGCCTCGGCAAGCCAACCTTTGCCAGCATCACCAGGCCATCGCTTTATCGCCCATCAGGTCTATCAAATGGTGGCCACATTAAAAACGGCCGCATGGTGGTTCGGTCAGTTTCCGTACATAGTTCGGCGAATGCCGCATCCGGAGCCCGGACCGCCCTGCAAATTCAGGCTTTGTCATGCCTTCACTGCATCACGCTGATGCCCTGCATCAACATTGGCTTCGGCGCCAGGCCACATTTCTTTAAATAAATTATTTTTTTGTAAAGCAATTATGCTAGGATTATATATATATATATATATATATATATATATATATATATATATATATATATTATTTCCTGGACCGCACTGTTTTATGTGTGCAGGTAATCGATTTTGACAGCGTTAGGTGGTCACTACTCCGGAGTGCCGAACTCCTTGCTCGGACACCTCGGGCCTGGGGGCTGGGACCTCGGCCATGCCGAGGACTACGAACCTTGTCGGATCTTTCATAGATCAATGGGTGTCTTCGTCCCGCCACAAGCCCGAATCGCGTCATCAAAACCGAGCACATTAACCAGCTAAGTTGCTTTCATGCTAAAAAACTTTCAGTTTTAAATTTTGTTCGCTTCGACCAAGCATTATACTTTTCGGCACAAAGTTGTTTGTGACAAAGTTCCTTGTCAAAACTTTGTCCGTGACGCGCATATTCAAATACCCTGTTTATTTGGGGCCTCCCTTGATGGAGCTTTTCCTCTTGCATATGATTACACTTGTATGACTTCGTTCTTTGTTCGTGTCTTATGCCACAATATGCACCATATTGACCTAAGCGATTTGCAAGCTGGGTTGCCTCGCTCCTGTGTTTACCCCTATGTTCCCGATTGTTCAGCTAGGGAGTAAAGGGAGCACCTCTACGATTGTCACAACAGGGTCATCCGAGCTCTGACCTCAGACTGGGTGAAGCCGAAAGCTAGCGCTCTTACTGTTTTCAATCATGGTCGTCACACAACAGAACTCATGAGTACAAAAAATCTATTGCACAAGTCTCATAGTAATAATGAGCACTGAAGAAAGGTATCGGTGGGGGTACTATTTTCTTCGAAGATGCTTCTTACACTTCGTTAGTAATATAGCATAAGTTCCCTGAGCGCGCTTTGTCTGTTACAGCCTTATGGCCTGATTGCCTGGTCATCGGAAACACCGTCGATACTCTCGACAGGTGGAGTACATGACACTTTTCGGCCCTTGGTTGAAGAGAGAGAAGCTGATGGCTGGTTAAGATGTGTTTAAAGTTCGGGTGAACACATATATGATATAAGTACTTCGGTACATACAATCATTATACAAAAATTCTTTTACCCAAGTCACTTGGGGGCTCTTAAAATTTATATGAGCTATTTTATAGTAAATGTGTTTTCTTCTTGGTCGTTGCAAAGTCTTTTTCTACCGCTCCTTTTTCGACTCGAGTTTATGGTAAATAGCCGAATAGCCCGTCTTCTCTCTGACAGCCACTTGAGTTTGCTAAACTGACCTCGGAGAAGTACTCCGCCTTTGGGATAAAGAGCTTGAAGACGTAGGCTGACCCGCGTGAAGTCTTGAGATCGGATGTGTCATGTTAAAGCACGACAGAAGCACAAATTTTTTCCCCAATTTTCGGATTGGCACTGAACACTTGATCTTGTTCAGACGTCAAGTTTTTACTGACGTTTTTTGGTTTTCCAAGCTTATGGCACTTTTAAACTATTTGTGTGTTTTCAGCACAAGTCTCGCAGTGCAACGCCGGACAGCTTTAGAAATTCGGCAAAGACATTCTCGGATATTGCAATATATGCATCGGCTTCGAATTGTGTGTTCGGTCAATAGTTGGGTTGCCCGGCTCCTGCACTTGCCTCCTACGTTCCGCTTTATTCAGCTAGGTGTGCAAAGGGAGAACACTGCGATTGTGCTTCCGGCTCACATGGTTAAGCACCTCAGTGGAGAAAGCCGAAAACTGACTGTTATAATAAGCATAAACTGGTCAGCGATCCGATGATTGTGTTAAATGACGGGTAATTCATAACATTGGCCGAAGTGTTTATGGCTTGACCTCGACTGTCGCCGAACACTATCGGGGGCTAGTAACTGGCCTCCCAAACTAAATCCTCAATATTTTGCTCTTACATTAGGGCTGAGGTTTCATGATCATGCTTAGCATGACAACCCAAAGAAAGGAACCGATAGCGGGACTATTTTCTTTGGAAGACATTTCTTATGTTAAACAGTAATATAACATATCTCTCTGCATTCCTTTGTTTATAAAACCGTATGACCAGATTGCCTTGTTTGTCGTAAATCTTTGCCCTCATAAAGGCTTTATAAAGTAGGACAAACACTCCTCAAGCTCGGCTACTGGCCGAGGAGGTGGAAGCCGATGGTCGGTCACCAAAGTTTTGTACAATGCGGATCCGAGCATTAATGACATAAAGTACTTGGATACATAGAGTCATTACACATAATTTGTGATTTTACTATGGATATCGATCCTTAACTCGGCCACCCGTGCCCGCATTAAGGCTCGGGGGCTACTGGGCTTTGGGCTTATTATTTACAAATATTAAAGGGGCACATCAATCCCCTGATCTGGTGTTGCCACCCGACCAGTGTCTGGGGGGTTACTGCATTGCCTATCCAATGCAGAAAATTTTAAGTACAATACGGTTTCTGAGGAGATTATGATCCTCAGGTTGGTCGGCCACACCCAGCCTGAGTCTCGAGGACTGAGCACGCCGCTTTTTGTGTCCCGAAGTATTCTGCCGAGCTAGGACTTGATCATCAGGCCGGTTTTGCAAATCGACCTGAGTCTCAGCGGCTACTGGGATCAGCGGTCTTACGTCATCCTTCAAGTGCATCTCGGGTTTTAAACCGATACACACCTTGGGGGCTACTGGCTATATATCTCGGCAGAGAATAAATTGCACCAATCAAAAATATTGACAAAAAATTGGCCCACAGTCAGGGTGGTGCACCACCTCGGAAGCAGTCCGACATAAAGCTCGGGCGCTAGTGGCTGGCTCCATAGAGGGCATTTCCAGCATTAAGCTCGGCTAAACTCCTTCAACTTTTTTGAACCAAGGTGATATGACACCTCAGATATAGTCCGACGTTGGAGCCCGGATACAGTCCGGCGTTGGAGACCGGATACAGTCCGGCGTTGGAGTTTGGACATAGTCCGGCATTGGAGCTCGGATACATTCCGGCGTTGGAGATCGGAAAGCGGTCCAGCGTTGGTGCTTGGCTGCAAAAGATACCTCGAATGCAGTCTGGCGTTGGAGCTCGAACGCAAGAGGACGCTGCCGCCCGGGAACAACTTCAAACCCAAGGTGTGGCATAAAAATAACAAGGCATTGATAAAGGGCGAAGACTTAAAGGGCTCCTCGGATACCCGACGTGTGAGATCTTCAGATTTAGCTCGGCAAACCTCAAGATAGAAGATGGGAAGATTTGTTGAACCAGATTTCAAGACCGATGACCGAAGACAAAGAATAGTTCAGAAGAATCGAGGAGCATCCCCAACTTGAAGACCGGTTCAGGGGGCTACTGACGGTGTCCTGGACTAGGGGGTACTCACCACGTCGTCTCCCGGTCAGTTAGATTGGGTCGAGGACCCCCATGGCCGTATACTCATGGGCCAGTTTGGACAGCTGCCGCATACAAGGAAGATTCGACAAGACTTGGTGGTCAAGACAAGGACTCCTCCCCCACCGGCGTATTCGGCTAGGACTCTTGTTATCCTAGGCCTCTGGTGCATTATATAAACCACGGCCAGGATAGTCGATAGATATACATACAATCAGACCACAGGCTAGCTTCTAGGGTTTAGCCTCTACGATCTCGTGGTAGATCAACTCTTGTAATACTCATATCATCAAGATCAATCAAGCAGGAAGAAGGGTATTACCTCCATCGAGAGGGCCCGAACCTGGGTAAACATCGTGTCCCCCACCTCCTGTTACCATCCGCCTTAGACACACAGTTCGGAACCCCCTACCCGAGACCCGCCGGTTTTGACACCGACAATAGGCATCACGCCCGCAACAAATAGACCGAAACGATTCTGCATCTACTACTATTACTCAACACATCGACCGCTATCCAGCATGCATCTAGAGTATTAAGTTCATAAGAACAGAGTAACGCATTAGGCAAGATGACATGATGTAGAGGGATAAACTCAAGCAATATGATATAAACCCCATATTTTTATCCTCGATGGCAACAATACAATACGTGCCTTGCTGCCCCTGCCGTCACTTGGAAAGGACAGCACAAGATTGAATCCAAAGCTATGCACTTCTCCCATTGCAAGAAAGATCAATCTAGTAGGCCAAACCAAACTGATAATTCGAAGAGACTTGCAAAGATATTACATCATGCATAAAAGATTTCAGAGAATAATCAAATATTGTTCATAGATAATCTTGATCATAAACCCACAATTCATCGGATCTCGACAAACACACCGCAAAAAGAATTACATCAAATAGATCTCCAAGAGAATCGAGGAGAACTTTGTATTGAGATCCAAAGAGAGAGAGAGAAGAAGCCATCTTTCTAATAACTATGGACCCGAAGGTCTGTGGTAAACTACTCACACATCACCGGAGAGGCTATGGTGTTGATGTATAAGCCCTCCGTGATCGATTCCCCCTCCGGCGGAGCGCCGAAAAAGGCCCCAAGATGGGATCTCACGGGTACAGAAGGTTGCGGTGGTGGAAATAGGGTTTCTTGGTGCTCCTGGTTGTTTTCAGGGTATATGAGTATATATAGGAGGAAGAAGTAGGTCGGTTGACCCACGAGGGGCCCATGAGGGGGCAGGGCGCACCAAGGGGGGTAGGCGTGCACACACGGGCCCACACGGTACGTCGGTGGAGCTTCGAGGGGCCCACACGGGCGGGGGGCGCGCCCTCCTGCCTCGTGGCCTCCTTGCTTCTTTCTTGACGTCCACTCCAAGTCTCCTAGATCACGTTTGTTCCAAAAATAACTCCCCCGAAGACATGTATTCCTAATATAGTCATACATGCTTACGAAAAAGAACTTGCATGACATCTTTTGTCCTACCCTCCCGTGGCAGCGGGGTCCTATTGGAAACTAAGGGATATTAAGGCCTCCTTCTAATAGAGTACCGGACCAAAGCATTAACACTTAGTGAATACATGAACTCCTCAAACTACGGTCATCACCGGTAAGTATCCCGATTATTGTCACTTCGGGTTTAACGGATCATAACACATAATAGGTGACTATAGACTTGCAAGATAGGATCAAGAACTCACATATATTCATGGAAACATAATAGGTTTATATCTGAAATCATGGCACTCGGGCCCTAGTGACAAGCATAAAGCATAGCAAAGTCATAGCAACATCAATCTCAGAACATAGTGGATACTAGGGATCAAACCCTAACAAAACTAACTTGACTACATGATAAATTTCATCCAACCCATCACCGTCCAGCAAGCCTACAATGGAATTACTCACGCATGGCGGTTGGCATCATGAAATTGGTGATGGAGGAAGGTTGATGATGACGTTGGCGACGGATTCCCCTCTCCGGAGCCCTGAACGAACTCCAGATCAGCCCTCCCAAGAGAGATTAGAGCTTGGCGGCAGCTCCGTATCGTAAAACGCGATGAATCCTTCTCTCCGATTTTTCAGGTCATTCCAAGAACTTTTATTTTTGCACAAAAATAACACCCTGACAATTCGGCTGAAAACAGCGTCAGTCCGGGTTAGTTCCATTCAAATGATGCAAGTTAAAGTCCAAAACAAGGGCAAAAGTGTTTGGAAAAGTAGATACGATGGAGACGTATCATCACCCCCAAGCTTAAACCTTTGCTTGTCCTCAAGCAATTCAGTTGATAAACTGAAAGTGATAAAGAAAAACTTTTACAAACTCTTTTTGCTCTTGTTGTTGTAAATATATAAAGCCAACATTCAAGTTTTCAGCAAAGATTATGAACTAACCATATTCACAATAACATTTAGGTCTCATGTTTACTCATATCTATGGCATAATCAACTAGCGAGCAATAATAATAAATCTCGGATGACAACACTTTCTCAAAACAATCATAATATGATATAACAAGATGGTATCTCGCCAGCCCTTTCTAAGACCGCAAAAGATAAATGTAGAGCACCCCTGAAGATCAAGGGCTGACTGGATATTGTAATTCATGGTAAAAGATCCAGTCACAGTCATACTCAATTTAAATTAATAGTAATGCATGCAAATGACAGCAGTGCTCTCCAACTGGTGCTTTTTAATAAGAGGATGATGACTCAACATAAAAGTAAATAGGTAGGCCCTTCTTAGAGGGAAGCAGGGATTTGTGGAGGTGCCAGAGCTCAGTTTTGGTCACAGAGATGAATAATATTTTGAGTGGTATACTTTCATTGTCAACATAACAACCGAGAGATCTCGATATCTTCCATGCTTCACACATTATAGGCGGTTCCCAAGGAGAATGGTAAAGCTTATACTCCCCCGCCACCAACAAGCATCAATCCATGGCTTGCCCGAAACAACGGGTGCCTCCAACTAATAACAATCCTGGGGGAGTTTTGTTTGCAATTATTTTGATTTGGTTTGAGCATGGGACTGGGCATCCCGGTGACCAGCCATTTTCTCGTGAGTGAGGAGCGGAGTGCACTCCTCTTGTGAATAACCCGCCTAGCATGGAAGATACAGACAACCCTAGCTGATACATGAGCTATTCGAGCATACAAAACAAAATTTCATTTGAAGGTTTAGAGTTTGGCACATACAAATTTACTTGGAACGACATGTAGATACCGCCTATAGGAAGGTATGGTGGACTCATATGGAATAAATTTTGGGGTTTATGGAATTGGATGCACAAGCAGTATTCCCGCTTAGTACAAGTGAAAGCTAGAAAGAGACTGGGAAGCGACCGGCTAGAGAGCGACAACAGTCATGAACATGCATTAAAATTAATCAACACTGAATGCAAGCACGAGTAGGATATAATTCACCATGAACATAAATATCGTAGAGGCTATGTTTCAACTACATGCATGAACATGTGCCAAGTCAAGCCACTCGAACGTTCAAAGGAGGATACCACCCTATCATACCACATCACAATCATTTTAATAACATGTTGGCACGCAAGGTAAACCATTATATACTCCTAGCAAATTAAGCATGGCATGAGCAACTATAATCTCTAATTGTCATTGCAAACATGTTTCATCCATAATAGGCTGAATCAGGAACGATGAACTAATCATATTTACAAAACCAAGAGAGGTCGAGTTCATGCCAGCTTCTCTCATCTCAATCAGTCCATCATATATCGTCATTATTGCATTTCACTTGCACAACTGAATAGTGTGGATAATAATAATAATGCACGTGCATTGGACTAAGCTGGAATATGCAAGCATTCAATTCAAGGGAGAAGACAAGGTAATATGGGCTCTTTGTTAGATCAACAATAATGCATATGAGAACCACTCAACATTTTCATCATGGTCTTCTCCTCTCGACCCCCAGAGAAAAGGAAATAAAACTATTTACACGGGAAAACTCCCAACAAGCAAAATAAGAACGAGAAATCTTTTTGGGTTTTCTTTTTAATTACTACTACTACAGGCATGGAAAGTAAACTAGCTAAAAGCTACAACTATTTTTTTTGTTTTCTTAAGGTTTTTCAAACACACAAGAAGAAAGCTTTAAAAGAAAATAAACTAGCATGGATATTACAATGAAAAAGTATGAGCACTGACAACTGGCATGAGTGTGTGAACATGAATGTAATGTCGATGAGAAATACGTACTCCCCCAAGCTTAGGCTTTTGGCCTAAGTTGCTCTATGCCCACGGATCAAAGTTGTAGCTGGGTCATACTGAGATGCAGCGGCAATTGCCTCATGAGCTGTAGCTTGGAGGCGAGCTGCCTCCGTCCTCCTCTCATACTCGTTTGCCTCCTCCCTGGTTATAAAATATCTCCTTTTTGACTGAAAGTCAAAGAAACCAAGAGGAGGGAGAGCAATATGGACAGTGCGACGTTTGTCAAAGATTAGTCGGTATAGGAGGAACTATTCGTTCCTCTCAACAAACTGATGACGAACCATAGCATTATAATCTAGATAAACAGGGGGCAACTCCATATCTTGTCCATGTATGGGTACCTCAAGAAAATTAGCTAAACGTGCTGCGTAAATTCCACCAAACAAATCTCCATTAATACTGTTATTACGCAACCTACGTGCAATAATGGCCCCCAAGTTATATTGTTTATAACCTAATACAACACTCTTGAGAACACTAAGATCCGGAACACATATGACATGCCCCATCCTTACCGTTTATGCATCTACCTATAAAGAGAGCAAAATAATGTATGGCGGGAAAATGAATGCTCCCTATGGTAGCTTGTGTTATTTCTCTAGATTCCCCCACAGTGATACTATCAAGAAATTCTTTAAATTCAGATTTGCGAGGTTCACTAATACTACCCCACTGCGGGAGTTTACAAGCAGTATTAAAATCTTCTAAGTCCGTGGTATAAGATTTATCATAAAGATCAAATAGGACAGTGTGAGAATTGCATGATGATGTAAATTTAAACCTTCTCAAAAAGGAATCAGTTAGGTAGTGGTACTGAGGGCACTTATCTGACACGAAGCCCTCAAGTTTATCATTACGCACATATGCTTCAAATTCCTCCTTAATTCCTGATTGGACCATGAAATTTTCTGAAGGCCATTCACAAGGCCGCACTTGAGCTTCTCTTGGTAGTTCATAGTCCAGCTCACGTATTGCGGGCCTGGGTCCTTGCTTATTTGAAGAACCACCTTGGTACATTTTCCTAAACATATTTCTTCCTCTGAAAAAAAAATCTGAAATTTTTAGTGACTCAAAAATAAAAGTGAACCAAACTCAACAAGATTGATAACAACTACTCCAACAAGTGCATAGAGGCCATATCATGCATTAAAACTACTTTTGACCATATAAATTTGACATGCAAGCTCAAGAACAGGGTCACCTAAGCATCAAAAATTTGCAATAAATAAAGCACTAGAACAAAAACAAATTGGACCATTGGAGGAGTCACATACCGAAGAACAATCCCCCAAAGCAGTTTTGTGAATAGAGCTTTGAGCTAGGAGATCGAAAATGGCAGCAAGATGAGCTAGAACTCGGGTTTGAGCTGGTGGATGATTTTTTCTGGAGGAAGACGAAGTGTGTGGGTGCAAGAATAAGTGGAGGGGGCCCACGTGGGGTCCACGAGGTAGGAGGGCGCGCCCAGGGTGGTAGGGTGCGTCCTCCACTCTCGTGGGCACATGGTGAGGCCCCCTGGTGTGTTCTCAGTGCCAATAATTCTTAAATATTCCAGAAAAAATCATATTAAATTTTCAGGGCATTTGGAGAACTTTTATTTTCAGGGTATTTGGAGAACTTTTATTTTCAGGGTATTTTTTTATTGCAAAGAAAATTAAGAAAACACACAGAAAATACTATTTTTACTTCATGTAATCTAAATAACAAAAAGTAAAAAGAGGGTATAGAGAGTTGTGATTTCTAACTTCATCCATCTCATGCTCATCAAAAGGACTCCACTAACAACCGTGCACACAGCCGATCTTATCAACGACAACAGATCTCATCTATCGCCTCCACATATCTAATATGCATGCGATCTCAATCCAAATCCTATAGCAGAGGCTCTGATACCACTGTTGGGTTCTATGGTAGGGTGCATCGACTGCAAATTAAAATTTTCCTACGCGCAGAACAACCAAGAACATGCTATGGGAGATGGATCATAGTTCGTTACCACTAGACGCGCAGTGCCGTGCAGCGGAAGAAGAGTTGGGGCAGCACGTCCACGTGGATCGTCTCCTCCTCGTCCGATCTCCCTCGTACAACCGGTAGTCGGTTCCCACGTACAGGTTCGCCGGAGCGGCGCAAGTGCATCGCCTCTAACGGTATCCGGGCATGCAGGAGGAACGTCGTGCGGTGGACTGCTAGGTCCGATCACACAACCGGTGGCGAGTGGAGGTGTCTATTCGCAACATATACAAACCCTAGTGACAGCGCCGAAGCGATCAATCGCGTGAGTGTGCGGCACCTCCACTTTATATAGGCGTACGTCGCGGGCTCAACACTTGGGCCTCACACGGACCCTAAAGCCCATAAGTCTACTCAGCCACAATCCGAATACATCTCGGATCACATCCGACCAGTGTCCTCGGATCCGACCTCGTAGGCTCCTTCCCTTAAGCGCGCAACCCCGTAGGTTCAAGCCGGCTTGGTCGCAGTTCGGATCACCTCCGAACTGCACAGTTGGTAGCGGCCTCTAGCAAGGCATGCCGAACACCAAACAAACTATGAAGCTGGTTAGGCGAACCTGTACATCATACTTCCATTCCTTTTGCCACACGATATATGTTGTCGGGCTCAAGGCGAGTCTGTCATCCTTGTGCTAGCCCGACCTATTTCTCATTCCAGTGATGCCGACCACAAACCAGATTAGCTCATAATCCTTGTCGCATGGCCATGCTTATCCTGGTCGGATCACACGAGGGGCCCAGAGTATATCTCTCCTGATCGGAGGGGCAAATCCCATCTTGCTTGACCACATCTCGCAGCATGGTTCTGGACAAACCCGAAACCTACCTTTATAACTATCGAGCTATGGAGTAGCGTTTGGTCGGTCCAAAGCAAGTCTGTCACCATCCCGAGTACATGCGTCAGCTCAGGTCTTAGGACATAGAACATATGTTGTAGTCGAGACTCATATGACATATCACTACGTCTCATAGTTGGGTCTGTCCGACTCGGACCTTATCTCGACTCGGATCCGACTATGTCGAAACCGACCAGATCCTTCCAAGTCCATATTATCCGGTTAGCATCCAATGCTCCATGGCTAGTGAGACCAAGCCATCGACCGTGTCATATGCTAGTCTAGTTGGCTGCGTGTCCACATAGCCCTTTCGACTAGGGACCTTTTAGGACAGTCATCATACATTGCATAGTCCCACAAACAAGTCACGTACTTGCTGATACACATCATTGATAATGTCCAAGGACTATATTTATTCATAAACACATAGGAAATATCATCATACATGGTTGCCTCTAGGGAATATCTCCAACAGTCTCCCACTTGCACTAGAGTCAATCAAATAGACATCGAATGCCCATAGCTCTAACGTGCCCCTCATGCTTGGGTTGTGGAAGTGGCTTAGTCAACGGATCTGCAACATTTGCATCCGTGTGAATTTTGCATAACTCTACATCACCACTCTTTACGATCTTTCGTATTAGGTGATATTTCCGATCTATGTGTCTGACCTTGTGGTGATTCCTCAGCTCCTTGGCTTGTGCGATGGCACCAGAATTATCACAATAGAGGTCCAACAGTTTTATCGAGGCTGGGAAAATACCAAGATCATCTAGAAAGTTCCGGATCCAAACACCTTCCTTTGCAGCTTCACAAGCCACAATGTATTCGGCTTCTGTAGTAGAATCGGCCACCATATCTTGCTTGGAACTCATCCAGCTCACTGCTCCTCCATTCATGACATACACGAATCTGGACTGTGATCGACAATCATCTCTGTTGGGTTGGAAACTAGCATCGGCATAACCTCTTACGACAAGCTCTTCCTCACCTCCATAAACTAGGAACATCTCTTTAGTCCTTTTCAGGTACTTGAAAATAGTCTTTACCGCTGCCCAGTGACTCTCACCTGGGTTGGCCTGGTATCT
Organism: Triticum aestivum; assembly: GCF_018294505.1. Taxonomy (NCBI): domain Eukaryota; kingdom Viridiplantae; phylum Streptophyta; class Magnoliopsida; order Poales; family Poaceae; genus Triticum; species Triticum aestivum. The sequence goes on along the minus strand of NC_057797.1, from coordinate 93,627,611 downwards.
ACTTGTCAGGCTTATTGCAAAAGCAACATCGGGCCGCGTACATATCATGACATACATGATGGATCCGATTGCTGAGGCATACGGAATCCTACTCATCCTGCTTCGCTCATCAGATGTCGAAGGACTCTGAGTCTCGCTTAGCCTTATACCATGTGAGAGTGGCAAGAACCCTTTATTTGCCTCACTCATGTTGAACCACTTCAACACTTTATCTATGTACGTGCTCTGGCTTAAGCCGAGCAACCTCCTTGATCTATCTCTATAGATCTTAATGCCTAAAATGTACATTGCCTCACCAAGGTCCTTCATCGAAAACTTGCCATTCAATGACTCCTTGACCGAGTTCAGCATCGAAATATCATTTCCGATCAGTAGTATGTCATCCACATACAAGATAAAAACACTATCGAGCTCCCACTTAACTTCTTCTATAAACAAGAGTCCTCTTCGCTTTTGATGAAGCCGAAACCAGTGACGACCTCATCAAAACAAATGTTCCAGCTCCGAGATGCTTGCCTCAACCCATAAATGGATCTCTTGAGCTTGCACCTTACTAGTGCTAGTCGGATTGACAAAACCTTCAGGTTGTATCATATACACATCCTCGGTTAAATTTCTGTGAAGGAAAGCCATCTTGACATCCATCTGCCATATCTCGTAATCGAAATATGCAGCTATAGCTAGTACAATCCTCACCAACTTAAGCATCGCTACCGGCGAGTAAGTCTTGTCGTAGTCAATTCCTTGAACTTGTCCATAACCTTAGCAACAAGCTGAGCTTTGTGGATCTGAACATTTCCATCCACATCGGTTTTCTTCCTAAAGACCCATTTGCAACCAATGGCTGTTACGCCAGGCGGCGGATCAACCAAGTCCCAGACTTGATTCTCATCCATGGACTTTAACTGCGATCTCATGGCTGATACGTCTCCAACGTATCTATAATTTTTGATTGCTCCATGCTATATTATCTACTGTTTTGGACATTATTGGGCTTTATTATCCACTTTTATATTATCTTTGGGACTAACCTATTAACCGGAGGCCCAGCCCAGAATTGCTGTTTTTTGCCTGTTTTAGGGTTTCGAAGAAAAGGAATATCAAACGGAGTCCAAACGGAATGAAACCTTCGGAAACGTGATTTTCTCATCAGATAAGATCCAAGAGACTTGGACCCTCCGTCAAGAAAGCCACGAGGCGGTCACGAGGGTGGAGGACGCCCCCCCCTAGGGCGCGCCCCCTGCCTCGTGGGCCCCTCAAAGCTCCACCGACGTACTTCTTCCTCCTATATATATCCACGTACCCCCAAATGATCAGAGACGGAGCCAAAAACCTAATTCCACCGCTGCAACTTTCTGTATCCATGAGATCCCATCTTGGGGCCTGTTCCGGAGCTCCACCGGAAGGGGCATCGATCACGGATGGTTTCTACATCATCATCCAAGCCTCTCCGATGAAGTGTGAGTAGTTTACTTCAGACCTACGGGTCCATAGTTAGTAGCTAGATGGCTTCTTCTCTCATTTTGGATCTCAATACAATGTTCTCCCCCTCTCTCGTGGAGATCTATTCGATGTAATCTTCTTTTTGCGGTGTGTTTGTTGAGACCGATGAATTGTGGGTTTATGATCAAGTATATCTATGAATAATATTTGAATCTTCTCTGAATTCTTTTATGTATGATTGGTTATCTTTGCAAGTCTCTTCGAATTATCAGTTTGGTTTGGCCTACTAGATTGGTTGTTCTTGCCATGGGAGAAGTGCTTAGCTTTGGGTTCGATCTTGCGGTGTCCTTTCCCAGTGACAGAAGGGGCAGCAAGGCGCGTATTATATCGTTGCCATCGAGGATAACAAGATGGGGTTTTATCATATTACATGAAACTATCCCTCTACATCATGTCATCTTGCTTAAGGCGTTACTTTGTTTTTAACTTAATACTCTAGATGCATGCTGGATAGCGGTCGATGAGTGGAGTAATAGTAGTAGATGCAGGCAGGAGTCGGTCTACTTGTCTCAGACGTGATGCCTATATACATGATCATACCTAGATATTCTCATAATTATGCTCAATTCTGTCAATTGCTCAACACTAATTTGTTCACCCACCGTCGAATACTTATGCTCTTGAGAGAAGCCACTAGTGAAACCTATGGCCTATGGGTCTCTTTCTCATCATATCAATCTCCATCACTTTATTATTGCTTTGCTTTTACTTTGCTTTTACTTTTTTACTTTGCAACTCTATACCAAAAATACCATAAATATTATTTATCATCTCTATCAGATCTCACTTTCGTAAGTGACTGTGAAGGGATTGACAACCCCTAAGCGCGTTGGTTGCGTTGAGCTATTGTTTTGTGTAGGTACGAGGGACTCGTGCATAGCCTCATACTGGATTGATACCTTGGTTCTCAAAAACTGAGGGAAATACATACGCTACTTTGCTGCATCATCCTCTCCTCTTCGGGGAAATCCAACACAATGCTCAAGAGGTAGCAATGGCCTCCATCCATGCCTCGGAATCTGGGCTCACCATCGCTTCCGCATACATGGCCGGCTCGTCACTTTCTAGCAACAATACATCACGCACTCTGCGCAATCGTTCCGACCTCCGTGGTTCTTGTGTCGCTTCCACTACGGGTTCCTTGACTGACTCCGGTATGATCTCATCACCAGCCGAGCCATCCCCGAGTGGTCTTCGAATTTCTTCGAGTCGAACTGTCCTCCCACTAGCCTCCTGACTGAGAAACTCTTTCTCAAGGAAAACCCCGTTCCGAGCAACAAACACTTTGTTATCTTCCTGGTTGTAGAGGCTATATCCCAAGGTTTCCCTCGGATATCCCACGAATATGCATTTATCCAACTTGGGTGTAAGCTTATCTGACATAAGTTTCTTGACAAATGCTTCAGAACCCCAAATCTTTAGAAAAGACAAACTGGGACTCTTCCTGGTCCACATCTCATGTGGTGTCTTGTCTACGGATTTTGATGGCACCCTGTTAAGTGTGAAAGCTGCAGTTTCTAGAGCGTATCCCCAGAATGACAAGGGTAAATCCAACTTGCTCATCATAGATCGAACCATGTCCAACAAGGTATGATTCCTCCGTTCCGATACACCAATTCTCTGTGGCGTACCCGGAGGTGTGAGCTGAGGTACTATACCTCTGTTTTTCGGATGATCATCAAACTCCTGGCTCATGTACTCACCTCCACGATCATATCGTAGAAGTTTTATAGTCTTGCCGAGCTGATTCTCAACCTCATTTTGAAACTCTTTGAACTTTTCAAAAGTCTCTGACTTGTGCCTCATCAAATAGATATATCCATATCTACTCAAGTCATCGGTAAAAGTCACGAAGTACTGATAGCCACCTCTGGGAGTTGTGCTCATTGGTCCACACACATCACTGTGTATCAGTTCCAACAGCTCGGATGCCCTCTCACAACTTATTGCGAAAGGAGACTTAGTCTGTAACACCCACGATGCAGCTATATCTCCCACGTGTCGGGGCATGACTTAGAGGCATAACCGCATGGTAGGCATGTCGCAAGAGGGGTAATCTTTACACATCACATGTATTGAATAAGAAAGGGATAAAGAGTTGGCTTACAATAGCCACTTCACACAATACATAAATATGTCATACATCATCCAGAATACAATCAAGGTCCGACTACGGAACCAAAATAAAGAAAGACCACCGCAAATGCTAGATCCCTGATCGTCCCAACTGGGCTCCACTACTGATCAACAGGAAAAACGAAACAACACAAGAGACAAGATCTTTATCGAGCTCCCACTTGAGCTTGGTTGCGTCACCTGCACTGGTATCATCGGCACCTGCAACTGTTTGGAAGTATCTGTGAGCCACGAGGACTCAGCAATCTCACACCCTCATGATCAATACTATTTAAGCTTAAAGGTAGGAAAGGGGTAGTGAGGTGGAGCTGCAGCAAGCACTAGCATAGCATATATGGTGGCTAACTTACGCAAAAGAGAGCGAGAAGAGAAGCAAAGCACGGTCGAGAAGCTAATAGTGATCAAGAAGTGATCCTAAAGCTACTTACGTTCAAACATAACACGAGACCGCGTTCTCTTCCCGGACTCCGCCGAAAAGAGACCATCACGGCTACACACACGGTTGATTCATTTTAGTTAAGTTAAGTGTCAAGTTCTCTACAACCGGACATTAAAAAATTCCCATCTACCCATAACCGCGGGAACGACTTTTGAAAGTTCAAAACCCTGCAGGGGTCTCCCAACTTAGCCCATCACAAGCTCTCACGGCCAACAAAGGATATTCCTTCTCCTAGGAAGACCCGATCAGTCTCGGAATCCCGGTTACAAGACATTTCGACAATGGTAAAACAAGACCAGCAAAGCCGTCCGATGTGCCGACATCCCGATAGGAGCTGCACATATCTCATTCTTAGGGCAACACCGTATGAGCAATCCGTACAACTAAAACCGGCCCTCAAGTTTCCCCGAGGTGGCGCTGCAAGGGGCTCTAGTTCGGACCAACACTTAGACAAGCACTGGCCCGGGGGGTTAAAATAAATATGACCCTTGAGTCTGCAGAACCCAAGGGAAGGTGATAGGTTGTTAGCCAAATGTAAAACCAAGGTTGGGCCTTGCTGGAGGAGTTTTATTCAAAGCGAACTGTCAAGGGGCTCCCATAACACCCAACCGCGTAAGGGACGCAAAATCAAGGAACATAACACCGATATGACGGAAACTAGGGTGACAAGAGTGGAACAAAACACCAGGCATAAGGCCGAGCCTTCCACCATTTACCAAGTATATAGGTGCATTAAAGTAAATAAGATATAGCAATGATATCCTAACAATATTCATGTTCCAACATGGAACAAACTTCATCTTCACCTGCAACTAGCAAGGCTATAAGAGGGGCTGAGCAAAAGTGGTAACATAGCCAAACAACGGTTTGCTTGGAAAGGTGGGTTAGAGGCTTGACATGGCAATATGGGAGGCATGATATAGAAATTGGTAGGTAGAGCGGCATAGCAATAGAGCGAACAACTAGCAAGCAAAGATAGAAGTGATTTTGAGGGTATGGTCATCTTGCCTGCAAAGTTCTCAGAGTTGACAAAAGCTTGATCCTCGTTAGCATACTCAACATGTTCCTCGATCGTGTACTCGTCTCCCGGATCTACCCAAGGCAAGAACACAAGCAAATGACCAACAATCAATCACGGTGCAATGCGCAAGCTACATGATGCAAAACATGACATGATGTGCGCGATGTGATATGCAATGCATATGCGTGCTTCGGAAGGGAAAGATTGAACCAGACATCAACTTGGCAAACCAAGAGTGCCATTGGAAATATGAGATGATTTCTGTCAAAACCGACATAAAGATCACTGAAATCGGATGCACGGTTTGCAAATGGCAAGCAAAACAAGAATGGCACAATTCTGCGACTAACAGCACAATGCCACCTAGAATGTAACAAGAAACTAAGCTACTGCACTCCAACATAACAACAAAGCACATGGCAGTGATCTACTCAAGATGCTTGACAAAAGATGAACACTGAGCTACAACTAAATCACACAAGAGCAGGTTCAAACAAGCATGGAAAAAGTGCAAAGGCTATCAGCTTCACAGACTTAGTGAAAATACTAACATGCCAGAAATTAACATCAGGAAGGCATGTTTAGAGCAAGCAAACAACATGCTACAGGAACAGATCATAGCAACACAAGGCATGGCATGAATCTACTCAAATCATAGAACAAAAGTCCCTTACTGATCATGTGCCAAAAAGGCACAGAAAATATGATGGCACCCATGTAAACATAGCAAATGTTATTAACAGTTTCAGACTTAGCAGAAAATAGAGCATGGCATAAATAGAGTTATGAAGTCAACTTTGCGAGCTCGATTCACTCACCACAAGGCATTGCATGACAAACAAAGCATATCATCAGCAATAAGACTTATTCATGAAGCTAACCATGGTAAGAGAAAGTTCATAGCATGCATGGATCAACAACAATAACCATGGAAAAAATGATTAACATGTAAACAATTTGCCAGGAACATTTTATAGCAAAAGTGGAGCAGGATTAAGACACGCTAGGGCATTCCATAATTGCGAACATGGGCATGGATGGATAGAGCATAACCATATGTCCAAATCATCCTTACTGAAGATACTCAAAAAAGCATGGATCTCACTGTAGCATCATGTTTACATGGCATAAAAATAACATCAGAACAAGGACTTTGTAAAATCCTAAGTCCCTGAAAACAACAATATCACGAAGGCTACTTTGCATGCTTGTGCTAGTCACCACATAGATCACAAAAATACATGGCAAGAACCCCTGTAAGGATAGCATGGCATAGATCAAAACACATGTAGAGCTCATGCCCATATGAAGCACACAACAAATGTGACAAAAATGACAAATCATCATACTCTGATAAGTAACAGCACCTAACAATTTATAGCACTCTCGCATCAATGATTTGGGCATCAAGATGGACTCAAACAAACATGACACAATGGAATTAAATGAAGAGCATCTCATGATGAACATTTTTACATAATATGCATGCAAAACGGAGCAACGAGCGAAAAGTTACGGCATGATGAACAGGGCAACATGTGATAGGAATCTGGGGACTTGGTGAGATTTTACCCCGTGAAAACTAGATGAGGAGGTCCCGGGACGGAGGGATCCGGGGACGGGAGCGGGCGTCCGTTTGGTTCCCGGGGTTGGTGGATCTCATCCACCTTCCCCGGATTCGGCGAGGCTGCGGCCTCCGGCGAGGCTCCGGCGACCGGGACGGACGGCGGCGAGCGGGGATAGATGGATCCGGGCGTGGGGACCCCGGATCTGGCACGGGCGGCGGAGATCGAGCGCGGGGCCGGCGAAGGGAGCGGGAGGCGGCGGCCGAGAAATACGGCGGCGAGCTGCTGGCGCCAAGGCGGCGCGCGCCGCGGCGGGGATGGCGGGGCGGCGTCGGTGCGGTGTGGGCGTGAAGGATGGCGGCGCTGGACGGCCATGGCGGCGAACGGGCGGCGGAGTTTAGCGCGGCTTGGGCACGGGAAACCGCGGGCGGGCGGCGGCGGCGGAACGGGTCGGGCGCGGGTCCGCAACGGGCCCGACGGGCCGGCGGTGGGTGGCGGCGGAGCGGGACATGTGGCGGCGAGCGATAGGTGCGAGGCGGCGGCGCGATGTGTCCGGCAGGACCCGGACGTGTCCGGTGACGACGGGGGAGGATTTTAGGGTTTGGGACCCGAATTTGGAGAGGGTTGCACATATTTATAGCTAGGAGGAGGTAGAAGTGTCCAAATGGAGTGTAGTTTTCGACCACGCGATCGTGATCCGACGGCGGAGGACATGGAGATGGTTTGGATGGGTTATTGGGCCGTTTTGGAGGGGTGTTGGGCTGCAACACACATGAGGCCTTCACGGTTCCCCGGTTAACCGTTGGAGTATCAAACGGACTCTAAATGACACGAAATTTGATAGGCGGTCTATCGGTGGTGTACCAAGGCCACATGGCAATTCTCGGCCAATTCCGAGAATGTTTAAAACCCGCTCACGAAAAGAGACAAAAGGGGTTCACCGGGTGCAAGAGGGAGTGTCAGATTGAGAAACAGACAACGGGGAAAATGCTCGAATGCATGGGACGAACACGTATGCAAGTGCGATGCACATGATGACATGATATGAAATGCATGACATGGACAAAATGCAAAACGCAAGACAAAAGCCGAACCACAAAGGGAAACTTATATCGCATCTCCAGAAAAGGCAAGAGTCGGAGTTACAATTATGGAAAGTTGCATCCGGGGCGTTACATAGTCATCTTGTCGAGCAAGCATGATTCGCATGTCTCGAACGACCCAAAGTCGGCCGAAGTTAGGAGTCCATCATCATGGAGCTTCTTCATGCGTTTCAGACTAATGTGTCCAAGCCGGCAATGCCAGAAGTATGTTGGATTTATCTCATTAGGCTTATGCCTCTTGACATTCACGTTATAGACCGGTTCCTATTCTAGATTCAATATAAATAACCCATCAACAATGGGTGCATAGCCGTGGAACATACCATTCAAATAAATTGAACAACCATTGTCCTTTAAATTGAATTCATAACCCTGACTCATAAAGCATGAGGCAGAAATAATGTTCCAACTAAGTTCAGAAATGTAATAACAATTATTCAATTCCAAAATAAATCCAAAAGGAAGCTGGAGCTGCATCGTGCCGACCGCCAACGCAGCAACTCTTGCTTTGTTGTCGACCCTGATGTCAATCTCCTCTTGTGCCACACACCTAGTTCTTACCAGCCCCTGCATCGAGTTGCAAATGTGAACAACCGATCCGGTATCAAATACCCAAGAGCTGCTAGGTATGTCAGCAAGGTAAATGTCTATAACATATGCAACAAGTGTACCTTTGCCTGAAGCAGCATTGCCGGCCTTCTTGCCATGCTCTGCAAGCCACTTGCTACAGTTGTCCTTCTAGTGACCAGTTTCCTTGCAATGATAGCAAATGTTCTTTGAGTCCGGTCCAGACTTCGGCGCAGCGGCGGAGGTTACCGTCTCCATGCCCTTTGCCTTAGCCTTTTTCTTGGACCAACTCTTCTTGAACTTAGCCGATTTCTGCACCATCAACACTTGATGCGTGCCTTTCTTAATATCCTGCTCTGCCACTTTGAGCATCCCATGCAATTCAGTGAGCTTCTTATCCATGCCATGCATATGATAGTTTGAGATGAACGTCCCATAGCTGGGTGGAAGAGAACCCAGAACTGCATCAGTAGCCAGCTCATCCAAGAGCGGGAAGCCCAACCAAGCCAAAGCTTGCACATATCTGATCATCTTGATCACATGCGGGCTCAGTGGATCACCTTCCTTCAGCTTACAATCCATCAAGGATCGCCAGACGTTGAACCTTTCAGTCCTAGCCTGCACCTGAAACATGCTCTTGAGACCCTCGATCATATCGAAAGCCCCAACGTCTTTGAAATGCTGCTACAAAACATGCTCCATACAAGCCAATATGAGGCAGCTGATATCGTTTGATTCATCAACGAGTTTCTGGTAGGCATTCTTGGTTGTGGTACTAGCATTATCGGCAGGTTCCCATGGAAGCGGATCCTCTAGAACATGTTCCTTTTTATCATGCTTGAGAAGAATTCTCAAATTTCTATACCAGGTAGTAAAGTTTGTTCCATTCAGTTTATCCTTTTCCAGAATTGATTTCAATGCAAAGTTGGGTTGAGAAGGTGGTGCCATTGATCTACAACAGAAAAATATGCAATCACTAAGCAATGTGTTTATGTAGAGTAATTCTACCTTCAACAGAAATACTCCCACTGAAGTCAGCATCCCTCCACAAACTCTCAGTGATTCAGGATCCGGCTAGAACATGTGACTAGTGAGCTTTAGCATCACTGCTAGACAACATGCCTATCAGGTAAGCAACTCCTTACTAATCGTATCTCCATACGACTCCTGTCGGTCGGGTAGGTATCTCATACCCCGGCTCCCGACCACTTTTGCCACAAGGCCCAAAACCGTTTTGATAGCCTTGTCAAGTTAACCTAATGTAGTGCATGTCTGTGTTTGACATGAACCCTTCAGTTCAAGGACACCTAGCAGTACCCCAATTTTATGAGCCCACTACTAGACGTACTTGACGTGCGAATGTGCAACATCGGGAATGGAACTTTACTTGATATTCATGAGGGATCTTTCTACCATTCAAACATGCATAGAAACAAAGAAGCATAACAATCACAAGTAAAACATATATTGTGAAATAGTATGGCTCCTTCATGGATGTTCTTCCCGGTCGGCTCCAACTCCGATGATCATCTAGAAAATCCATCTTGTTTGTCACGCCGGGCCGCCAAGCCGCCAACCTGATCTCTATTATCCAAATACTACAACTAGTAATGAATTTTACATAGAGGCATAACTCGACACGCAGGTCGTTATACAATAAAATGACAGCACTTTGGCTCCTGCCGCCTGACAAACATGACATGCAGGCCATGTATAATCTACACACATGCATCACATACACATGAGCCATACTATTCACATCAAACCCTGCAAAATAAAGTTATGCATAGAATCGCATTCTACCGGTTTTGAGTGATCGTGTACGAAATACAAGCGCTACGCACACGGCGGTCCCGCCGAATTTTCGGAAATCATAGATCACATCTGAACTCCGATCACGCTGAATTTTCCGATCTGACCGATCTTATCGATCATCGCGAGCCCAATTCAGATTTATGTTTCACTGTTAACCCCGATGGCGGATACCGACCGGTAGGGGTAGGATGTGTCATGACCTCATCGATTCCGATCATCAGAAAACATAGCCACATCGATCCCCATGTGCAGTTGATCTCATCAACCGTGCACACAGCCGATCTTATCAACGACAACAGATCTCATCTATCGCCTCCACATATCTAATATGCATACGATCTGAATCCAAATCACATAGCAGAGGCTCTGATACCACTGTTGGGTTCTATGGTAGGGTGCGTCGACTAAAATTTAAAATGTTCCTACACGCAGAACAACCAAGAACATGCTACGGGAGATGGATCACAGTTCATTAGCACTAGACACGCAGTGCCGTGCAGCGGAAGAAGAGTTGGGGCAGCGCGTCCGCGTGGATCGTCTCCGACTCGTCTGATCTCCCTCGTACAGCTGGTAGTCAGTTTCCACGTACAGGTTCACCGGAGCGGCGCAAGTGCACCGCCTCTAACGGTATCCGCGCGTGCAGGAGGAACGTCGTGCGGCGGACTGCTAGGTCCGATCACACAACCGGCGGTGAGTGGAGGTGTCTATTCGTAACACATGCAAACCCTAGTGACAACACCGAAGCGATCAATCGCATGAGTGTGCGGCACCTCCACTTTATATAGGCGTCTGTCGCGGGCTCAACACTTGGGCCTCGCACGGACCCTAAAGCCTATAAGTCTACTCAGCCACAATCCGAATAAAGCTCAGATCACATCCGACCAGTGTCCTCGGATCCGACCTCGTAGGTTCCTTCCCTTAAGCGAGCGACCCCTTAGGTTCAAGCCAGCTTGGTCGCAGTTCGGATCACCTCCGAACTGCACAGTTGGTAGGGGCCTCTAGCATGGCATGCCGAACACCAAACAGACTATGAAGCTAGTTAGGCGAACCTGTACATCATACTTCCATTCCTTTTGGCACACGATACATGTTGTCGGGCTCAAGGCGAGTCTGTCATCCTTGTGCTAGCCCGACCTCTTTCTCGTTCCAGTGATGCCGATCACAAACCGGATTATCTCATAATCCTTGTCCCATGGCCATGCTTATCCTGGTCGGATCACACGAGGGGCCCAGAGTATATCTCTCCTGATCGGAGGGGCAAATCCCATCTTGCTTGACCACGTCTCGCAGCATTGTTCTGGACAAACCCAAAACCTACCTTTATAACTACCTAGTTACGGAGTAGCGTTTGGTCGGCCCAAAGCAAGTCTGTCACCATCCCAAGTACAAGCGTCAGCTCAGGTCTTAGGACATAGAACATATGTTGTACTCGAGACTCACAGATGACATATCGCTGCGTCTCATAGTTGGATCTATCCGACTCGGACCTTATCTCGACTCGGGTCCGACTACGTCGAATCTGACCAGGTCCTTCCAAGTCCGTATTATCTGGTTAGCATCCAATGCTCCATGGCTAGTGAGACCAAGCCATCGACCGTGTCATATGCTAGTCTAGTTGACCGCGCGTCGACACAGCCCTTTCGACTAGGGACCTTTTAGGACATTCATCATACAATGCATAGTCCCACAAACAAGTCACATACTTGCTGATACACATCATTGATAATGTCCAAGGACTATCTTTATTCATAAACATGTAGGAAATATCATCATACATGATTGCCTCTAGGGCATATCTCCAACAACTAATGAGTTTAAGTTCACTTTTAACTCTAGACATATAATCACTCAAGTGTTCAATCATATAAGCATTACGTTTCAATTGTCTACCAACATAAGTATTGAAGTCTTCTTGCTTAACCATAAAGTCATCAAACTCATCCAAGCATTGGCTAGAAAACTTAGTAGATGTCATTTCACATTTATCAAATCTATAGAGAGAATTTACCTTTACTACCTGTGTCGGGTTATCAAGACCATGTATTTTTCTCAATAGGTGGTAAATTCTTAACATCTTCGGCTTCAATACCTTTTTCTTTCATAGATTTCTTTGCCTCTTGCATATCTTCAGGACTGAGAAATAGAATACCACTTTTCTTCGGAGTTGGCTTAGGAGTTGGTTCAGGAAGTGTCCAATCATTTTCATTACTCAACATATTATTCAATAGCAATTCAGCTTGAACAATAGTTCTTTCCCTGAAAACACAACCAGCACAACTATCCAGGTGGCCTCTGGAAGCATCGGTTAGTCCATTATAAAAGATATCAAGTATTTCATTTTTCTTGAGAGGATGATCAGGCAAAGCCTTAAGTAATTGGAGAAGCCTCCCCCAAGCTTGTGGGAGACTCTCTTCTTCAATTTGCCCAAAATTATATATTTCCCTTAGGGCAGCTTGTTTCTTATGAGAGGGGAAATATTTAGCAGAGAAGTAATAAATCATATCCTGGGGACTACGCACAAAACCAGGATCAAGAGAATTAAACCATGTTTTAGCATCACCCTTTAATGAGAACGGAAACAACTTAATGATAAAGTAATAGCGAGTTTTCTCATCATTAGTGAACAGGGTGGCTATATCATTTAATTTAGTAAGATCTGCCACAACGGTTTCAGATTCATAGCCATAAAAAGGATCATATTCAACCAAAGTAATTAGCTCAGGGTCGACTGAGAAATCATAATCCTTATCGGAAATAAAGATAGGTGAAGTAGCAAAAGCAGGGTCATATTTCATTCCGGCATTCAAAGATTTTTCTTTAAGCTTAGCTAATAATTTCTTAAGATCATATCTATCATTGCAAGCTAAGAAGTCTCTAGCAGTTTCTTCATCCATAACATACCCTCAGGAACAACAAGCAATTCATATCTAGGGGGAGAATCTTCATCATCACTTTCATCAATATTATCAGTTTCAATAATTTCATTCTCTCTAACCCTAGCAAGTTGTTCATCAAGAAATTCACCTAGTGGCACAGTATTATCAAGCATAGCGGTAGTTTCATCATAAGCACCATGCAAAGCAAAAGTGGCATCATCAATAACATGCGACATATCAAAATGAATAGCAGGAGTAGGTGTCGCAATTTTACTCAAAACAGAAGGTGAATCAAGTGCAGAGCTAGATGGCAGTTCCTTACCTCCCCTCGTAGTTGAGGGAAAAATCTTGGTTCTTTTATCTTTCAAGTTCTTCATAGTGATCAGCAAATATAAATCCCAAGTGACTCAAAGAATAGATCTATGCTCCCTCGCAGCGGCGCCAGAAAATAGTCTTGACAACCCACAAGTATAGGGGATCGCAATAGCTTTCGAGGGTAGAGTAGTCAACCCAAATTTATTGATTCGGCACAAGGGGAGCCAAAGAATATTCTCAAGTATTAGCAGCTGAGTTGTCAATTCATCCACACCTGGAAAACTTAATATCTACAGCAAAGTAGTATGATAGTAGCGGTAACAGTAGCAAAAGTAATATTTTTGGTTTTATAGTGATTGTAACAGTAGCAACGGAAAAGTAAATAAGCGAATATCAATATGTGAAAAGCTCGTAGGGAATGGATCAGTGATGGATAATTATGTCGGGTGTGATTCCTCATGCAATGGTTATAACATAGGGTGACACAGAACTAGCTCCAGTTCATCAATGTAATGTAGGTATGTATTCCGAATATAGTCATACGTGCTTATGGAAAAGAACTTGCATGACATCTTTTGTCCTACCCTCCCGTGGCAGCGGGGTCCTATTGGAAACTAAGGGATATTAAGGCCTGCTTTTAATAGAGTATCGGACCGAAGCATTAACACTTAGTGAATACATGAACTCCTCAAACTACGGTCATCATCGGTAAGTATCCCGATTATTGTCACTTCGGGGTTAACAGATCATAACACATAATAGGTGACTATAGACTTGCAAGATAGGATCAAGAACTCACATATATTCATGAAAACATAATAGGTTCAGATCTGAAATCATGGCACTCGGGCCCTAGTGACAAGCATTAAGCATAGCAAAGTCATAGCAACATTAATCTCAGAACATAGTGGATACTAGGGATCAAACCCTAACAAAACTAACTCAATTAAATGATAAATCTTATCCAACCCATCACCGTCTAGCAAGCCTACAATGGAATTACTCACGCACGACGGTGAGCATCATGAAATTGGTGATGGAGAAAGGTTAATGATGACGATGGCGACGGATTCCCCTCTCTGGAGCCCCAAACGGACGCCAGATAAGCCCTCCCGAGAGAGATTAGGGCTTGGCGGTGGCCCCGTATCATAAAACGCGATGAATCCTTCTCTCCGATTTTTTCTCCCCGGACGTGAATATATGGAGTTGGAGTTGAGGTCGGTGGAGCGTCAGGGGGCCCACAAGGCAGGGGAGCACACCCCCACCCTCGTGGACAGGGTGTGGGTGTGACGCCCCGATTCAATCGTACACCAATCATACACGCAAACGTGTAGGATCAAGATCAGGGACTCACGGGAAGATATCACAACACAACTCTACAAATAAAATAAGTCATACAAGCATCATATTACAAGCCAGGGGCCTCGAGGGCTCGAATACAAGAGCTCAATCATAGATGAGTCAGCGGAAGCAACAATATCTGAGTACAGACATAAGTTAAACAAGTTTGCCTTAAGAAGGCTAGCACAAACTGGGATACAGATCGAAAGAGGCGCATGCCTCCTGCCTGGGATCCTCCTAACTACTCCTGGTCGTCATCAACAGGCTGTACATAGTAGTAGGCACCTCCGGAGTAGTAGTAGTCGTCATCGACAGTGGCGTCTGGTTCCTGGACTCCAACGCCTGGTCACAGCAAACGGGTATAGGAAAGGGGAAAAAGGGGGAGAAAAGCAACCGCGAGTACTCATCCAAAGTACTCGCAAGCAAGGAGCTACACTACATATGTATGCATTGGTATCAAAGGGATTAAGGGTATCATATGTGGACTGAACTGCAGAATGCCGGAATAAGGGGGGGGGTAGCTAGTCCTTTCGAAGACTACGCTTCTGGTAACCTCCATCTTGCAGCAGGAGAAGAGAGTAGATGGTAAGTTCACCAAGTAGCATCATTTAGCATAATCCTACCCGGCGATGCTCTCCTCGTCGCCCTGTTAGAGAGCAATCACCGGGTTGTATCTGGCACTTGGAAGGGTGTCTTTTATTAAGTATCCGGTTCTAGTTGTCATAAGGTCAAGGTACAACTCAAAGTCGTCCTGTTACCGAAGATCACGGCAATTCGAATAGATTAACTTCCCTACAGGGGTGCACCACATTTCCCAACACGCTCGATCCCCTTTGTCCAGACACACTTTTCTGGGTCATGCCCGGCCTCGGAATATCAACACGTCGCAGCCCTACCTAGGCACAACAGAGAGGTCAGCACGCCGGTCTAAATCCTATGGCGCAGGGGTCTGGGCCCATCGCCCATTGCACACCTGCACGTTGCGTACGCGGCCGGAAGCAGAACTAGCCCCCCTTAATACAAGAGTAGGCTTACGGTCCAATCCGGCACGCGCCGCTCAGTCGCTGACGTCACGAAGGCTTCGGCTGATACCACGACGTCGAGTGCTCATAACTGTCCCGCGTAGATGGTTAGTGCGTATAGGCCAGTGGCCAGACTCAGATCAAATACCAAGATCTCGTTAAACGTGTTATCTTGAAATAACCGCAAACGCCGACCAGGGCCAGGCCCACCTCTCTCCTAGGTGGTCTCAACTTGCCCTGTCGCTTCACCACAAAGATCCACACAGAGGGCCACCGGGACAAACGTCCTTTCGGACCCAATCCGTGAATCACTCGCGGGTACTTATATTATGTATATAAGTATATACCCATGACCACCTCCCGAGTGATCACGGCCTGATAGTATAGCATGGCAGACGGACAAGAATGTAGGGCCACTGATGATAAACTAGCATCCTATACTAAGCCTTTAGGATTGTAGGTAAGGTATCAACAGCTGTAGCAACAATTACAGGCTATGCATAAGAATAGGATTAACGGAAAGCAGTAACATGCTACACTACTCTAATGCAAGCAGTAGAGAGAAGAGTAGGCGATATCTGGTTATCAAAGGGGGGGCTTGCCTGGTTGCTCTGGCAAGAGAGAGGGGTCGTCAACACCGTAGTCGTACTGTGTAGCAGCGGCGCCGGTCTCGGTGTCTAGCGAGAGAAGAGGGGGAAGAAACAATAAATATAATGCAAACAAACGCATGACGATGCATGACATGACAAAGCGTGATGCCAAGTGTGCCCTAACGCGGTATAAGGTGGTACCGGTGAAGGGGGAAAACATCCGGGAAAGTATTCCTGGTGTTTTGCATTTTCGGACAAATGAATCGGAGGGGGAAAGTTGCATGTTCGCTATGCTAGGGATGTGTGGCGGACGAACAGGCTGCGTATCCGGATTCATCTCGTCATTCTGAGCAACTTTCATGTACAAAGTTTTTTCATCCGAGTTACAGATTAAAAGATATGATTTTCTAAAGATTTAAATCATTTATTGGAATTTACTTATTTAACAAAAAGAATTATGACATCAGCATGATGCAATGCTGACGTCAGCTGGTCAATAGGTCGGCTGACTAGTCAAACCAGACAGGTGGGTCTAGTGGGACCCACATGTCATTGTCAGGGGCATTAACAGAGTTTTAAAACTAACTAAATGGGTTAATTAGTGGGTGGGACCCAGTAGTCAGTGACTATTTAGTTAATTAATTTAATTAATGAAATAATTAGCATTTTATTTATTTACAAAAATGTTTTAAATGACGCGGGCCTGCATGTCAGTGGCAGTAGCTGCCACATCAGCGCAGTTGACTTCGGTCAACGTGGCCAGCTGGGACCCCTAGGCCCACAGGCAGTGACCCAGGGGGTGGGCCCCTGTGTGCCAGCTCAGCGGAGCCACCGGAGTAGCTCTGGTGAGCTCACGTGTAGCGGCCGAACGCCAGCGAGCGTCGGGATTCGCCTACGGGGCATCAAATCGGGCACGGACAGGCCCTCTGGAACGGCCTCTTCGCACCGCGTCCGATGGAGGGGAGCGCGACGGCGGGGGTGGCCGGAATGGTCGCCAGCGACGAGCGCGGTGGACGGCAGTTCGGGCGCGGACGGGGATCGCGCTATGGGGCGTTTGAACGAGGCGTGTTTGGGACCAAACTGACGAGCGCGTTGAGGCGCGTCGAATGGTGGAGGGGAGTTGGCCGGAAATAGCCGGAGACAACGATGGCGAGGGGCGGAGTGGACGCAGGAGCTCGGGCGTTAGTGGATCCAACGCTAGGGGGCATGGGAAGGTGTGTGCGCGTGTGCGTTGGGTTCCTAGAAGCACCAGGAACACGATGTCGTGCTCATGCGAGCACGACGGAGAGCATGTCCACGGTGGCGAGGCGATCCACGGCGACGTGCTCACGACAACGGCGACGGGGCAGCTACGGTGCGCGAGGGGGCTAACGGAGATGGGCAGGAGATGGGGGAGCTCACCATGCGGCACGCAAGATGGCCCCTGAACAGTTTCGTAGTAGTAGAAGGGGTTGCCGGAGTTGGTGAAGACGGCGGCGACCGGAGAGGTGGAAGAAGGAGAACCGGTGCAGCAGCGCCTCCGAGCTCCAGCTATGGCCACCGCTCAATGAGGAGGACGGCGGCGGAGAGGACGAACACGTGGGCGAGGCGAGGTGGTGGCTGTGGCCGCGCAAGTTACGGCGGCGAGCCCATGGCGGCGCTCGGATGCGGTGGGGAGAAGGAATGGCGAGGTGGATCTGAGGGGAGAAGGCGAGGTAGCGTGAGGTGGAGTGGGGGAGGAGACCCGAGGAGGCGCGGCGCTGGCGTTCTTATCCTCCCCCGGCGCCGGTACCGGCGAGGCGGTTAGGCGGGGCGCGCCCCTGTTCCGGCTTGGGTCGGGGGAACAGGGGAAGGGGACGAGGCAGGGGAGCCGGGCCGGTTGTGGCCAGCTGGGCCAGGTGGGCCGGTCTGGCCGGTGAGCTGGGCCGCCTGGTCCAGGGGGGCTTTCTTTTCTCTTTTTTTGGTATTTTGATTTTCTATTTTATTCCTTTTCTTTTATTTAATTTCTTTTTCTGTTTTAATTCATTTTAAAATATTCAGGCACTTTCTAAAAATATGTTTATTACACCATAATTAAATATGCAAATTATGGCACTGCCCGAACATTTTTGTTTTAACTTTTGAAAACTTTTATTATTTAACTTTATTTTAAATTTGAATTTGACTCGGTTTTGAACTAATGGTAGATTAGCAACAGTACCATGGTGACATGGCACCATTAGCGTGGAATTACTGTAGCTTGATTACCCGGGCGTTATAGTGGGCCCCTGATGTTGATTCTTTCGCCAGTATTTTTTATATATTCCAAAAATATTCTCCGTTGATTTTCAGGTCATTTCGAGAACTTTTATTTCTGCACAAAAATAACACCATGGCAATTCTATTGAAAACAACATCAGTCCGGGTTAGTTCCATTCAAATCATGCAAGTTAGAGTCCAAAACAAGGGCAAAAGTGTTTGGAAAAGTAGATACGATGGAGACGTATCAGGCTCCACCCACGAAGGGTCCACGAAGAAGGAACCTTGTCTATTCCACCATGGCTTATGTCCACGAAGGACTAGCCTCAGTCAGGTAGATCTTCATGAAGTAGGCGATCTCCTTGCCCTTACAAACTCCTTGGTTCAACTCCACATGATCTTGGAGGCTCCCAACTGACACATAACCAATCTAGGAGACACCACTCTCCAAAAGGTAATAGACGGTGTTGTTGATGATGAACTTCTTGCTCTTGTGCTTTAGATGATAGTCTCCCCCAACAATCAAACACTCTCTCACATATTTGGCTTTGGTAGGAGAGGATATTGAATGGAAAGCAGCTTGGTAAGGCTAGAAATCAAGGTTCAAATGATTGGATTGGAACCTCTTGATCTCAACACATGAGTGTAGGTGGTTCTCTTCTCAGAAAATGAATTGTCAAAGTTGTGTTTTGTTCTCATGGATCTCTTAGAGAGTAAGTGGTGGTGGAGGGGTGTAAATAGACAACACCGAAAATCCAACCATTACAAGTCTTTGACCCAACTCACTGACACAGACATGAGAATCTTGGTGAGACCGACTAGTGCAAAAGACTTGACCGTTAGGCTTTTAGGTGAGACCGAACATACCGACTCGGTGGGACCAAAGTGCAATGGCTTGGGTAAGGCCTCATTTCGGTAAATCCAATAGGTTCATCTCGGTGATTCCGAAATGAAACAACTTCATCACAGAAACTTGGTCAGGCCATCTTGGTGGGATCGAGAACCATTCCGGTCAAACCGAATGCCCAGGGTATTGGCTGTGGCATTGTATGGGATCATCTCGGTGGGTCTGGATAGGATTTTTTCGGTGGGACCGAGATGGAATTTTAGGGTTTTGGATATGATGAAAGTGGTGAAGTATTTTAGGGTTTAGGAGGAATATCACTAAGCACTTGAGCAATTGAGTGATGATTAAAACCTCATCCCCTTTTAATAGGATTGGCTTTTCCTATGTACTCAATGTGATCTTGGATCACTCAACCAAAAATGTAGTCTTGAAGCTTTGCCAAACTTTCTCCTTTGTATTTTTAGGGGTCCACATCCACTAATCCTTGCCATGCCAAACATTGATCTTTTCATAAATCTATCATCAATGTTCATTAGACCAATGACATATATGTTGTTATTAATTACCAAAACCACTCGGGGACTAAATGCACTTTAAAGCACCATTCCTCCATCTCCCGTTGTACCTCGAAGAACACCCGTCGTGTTGGGAAACGTTGCATGGAAAATAAAAAAATTCTACGCACATGCAATGATCTGTTGATACGCGTCTCCATTGTATCTACTTTTCCAAATTCTTTTGCCCTTGTTTTGGACTCTAACTTGCATGATTTGAATGGAAATAACCCGGACTGGCGTTGTTTTCAGCAGAATTGCCATGGTGTTATTTTTGTGCAGAATAAAAAGTTCTCAGAAAGACCTGAAACTTCACGAAGATAAGTTTTGGAATTAATAAAAAATATTGGCGAAAGAATCAAGTGAAGGGGGCCCACACCCTGGCCATAAGGGTGGGGGCGCGCCACCCGACCTTGTGGTCCCCCTGGACCTCCATCGACCTCAACTCCAACTCCATATATTTTCTTTCGGGGAGAAAACACCAGGGAGGAAGGATTCATCGCGTTTTATGATACGAAGCCGCTGCCGAGCCCTGTTACTCCTCAAGAGGGCGGATCTGGAGTCCGTTTTGGGCTGGAAGTCGTCGCCATCGTCATCACCAACCATCCTCCATCACCAATTTCACGATGTTCATCGTCGTGCGTGAGTAATTCCATCGTAGGCTTGCTGGACCATGATGGGTTGGATGAGATTTACCATGTAATCGACTTAGTTTTGTTAGGGTTTGTTCCCTAGTATCCACTATGTTCTAAGATTGATGTTGCTATGACTTTGCTATGCCTAATGCTTGTCACTAGGGCCCGAGTGCCATGATTTCAGATCTGAACCTATTATGTTTTCATGAATATATTTGTGTTCTTGATCCTATCTTGCAAGTTATAGTCACCTACTACGTGTTATGATCCGGCAACCCCGGAGTCACAATAGTCGGGACCACTCCCGGTGATGACCGTAGTTTGAGGAGTTTATGTATTCACTAACTGTTAATGCTTTGGTTCGTGATGACCCACAAGTATAGGGGATCTATTGTAATCTTTTCGATAAGTAAGAGTGTCAAACCCAATGAGGAGCATAAGGAAATGATAAGCGGTTTCCAGCAAGGTATTCTCTGCAAGTACTGAAATAAGTGGTTACAAATAGTTTTGTGATAAGATAATTTGTAACGAGCAACAAGTAACAAAAGTAAATAAGGTGTAGCAAGGTGGCCCAATCCTTTTTGTAGCAAAGGACGAGCCTGGACAAACTCTTATAAGATGTAAAGCGCTCCCGACGACACATGGGAATATCGTCAAGCTAGTTTTCATCACGTTCATATGATTCGCGTTCGGTACTTTGATAATTTGGTATGTGGGTGGACCGGTGCTTGGGTACTGCCCTTACTTGGACAAGCATCCCACTTATGATTAAACTATATTGCAAGCATCCGCAACTACAACAAAAGTATTAAGGTAAACCTAACCATAGCATGAAACATATGGATCCAAATCAGCCCCTTACGAAGCAACGCATAAGGGTTTAAGCTTTTGTCACTCTAGCAACCCATCATCTACTTATTACTTCCCAATGCCTTCCTCTAGGCCCAAATAATGGTGAAGTGTCATGTAGTCGATGTTCACATAACACCACTAGAGGGGAGACAACATACATCTCATCAAAATATCGAACGAATACCAAATTCACATGACTACTAATAGCAAGACTTCTCCCATGTCCTCAGGAACAAAAGTAACTACTCACAAAGCATAAACATGTTCATAATCAGAGGGGTATTAATATGCATATAGGATCTGAACATATGATCTTCCACCAATTAAACCAACTAGCATCAACTACAAGGAGTAATTAACACTACTGGCAACCTACTAGCACCAATCCCGGACTTGAAGACAAGAATTGGATACAAGAGATGAACTAGGGTTTTGAGATGAGATGGTGCTGATGACGATGTTGATGGAGATTAACCTCTCCCGATGAGAGGAGCGTTGGTGATGATGATGGCGATGATTTCCCCCTCTTGGAGGGAAGTTTCCCCGGCAGAACAGCCCCGCCACAGCCCTAGATTGGTTCCGCCTCGTGGCGGCGGAGTTTCGTCCGAGAAGATGGCTTATGATTTTTTTCCCATAGAAAGACTCCATATAGCAGAAGATGGTCACCGGAGGGCCACCAGGGGGCCCACGAGGTAGGGGGCGCGCCCAGGGGGTAGGGCTAAATCTGCGAATGGTTTTTGTTTAACCGGGTGTTTTAGGTGGGTTTTCTACGTGGGTTTGTTCAGTTTGGGTCTTACTGGGTGGAGTCTGACTACAATTTACTTTGGTTTAGTTTACTTGTAGGAACTAATTGGGTTTGGGTGGGTATGGGCTGAAACAGTTCCGGTTCAAAACAGGTTTGACCCGTGGTTAACGACCGGTGTGTGAGAACGGTTTGTATGCATAGTTTATCACGGTGTGGATTAAGTAGATGGCCGCTCCAACTCGCGTACTCTCTTCGTCCAGACCTGGGCCGCTGCATGCCGCCTCGGGGATGCCCTCGACAGTGTTGATCCTTGATCCTTCCCAGGCCGTGCTGCTGCCACCGCCGCCCGTCCTTGATTGCTCCCTCGTCGCCGACCTCGATGACCTTCTCGGCAAGACACTCGCCGGGATGAGCCGCCTCGTGTCCGGCCCTCCGCCTACACGTCCGCCAGCATGCAGGGGTCTCCGCATCCGTCTCCGGTGATCGAGTCCTCCCCCCTAATGCACGACCAGATCGATGGGATCAAGGACGCGACGGTGGCCACATAGGGGACTTCGCACCTGTTGTCGTTCGTGGCGGCGGCGCTGGCATGGGTGTGCCTGTTGCGGAGCCGGTCCTTGCGTGTTGAAGGCGCGGCGCACAACCACATGTTGTTCTTAACAGAGTGCCAGTCGAGGCTGGTGCTGCTGCTGAATTATTCTTTGACAACTGCTTGCGGCCGTGCTCCGTGGAGGCCGCAACGGAGCGCCTGATGACGAGCAGCGGCTACGGTGGTCATCGGGACGGTGATAAGGGAGACGGAGCGAGGCGTGCAGAAGAGCGCGGAGGGCTGGCTGGAGCAGGTCATGTTGGTGCTGCCGCAGCGGCCCATGTCGCCGAGCTCCTCAACCAGAGAGCATCTAACTGACATCGCTCGTGTCCGTGTGTGTGGTGACCACAAGTTGGCTTGCTCTTGTAAATTTGACGAGTATGTACTGTATGCTTTACCAACCTCTAGTAATTCACAAGCTGACCACAGCCCATCGCTCAACCCATTTGAGCGAACAGTTTTAACCAACTTCAGTTGATGGTTCCAACCCACAGGTTGCCATTAGGTTTGGTTCAATTTGGGTGGAAAGATGAAACAGGTTTGGTTTTAGTTGGGCTGAGGAAACTATCAAACAGTTTAGTTCAGGTTGGGCTGCCATATTTATTTGTTCGGGTTTGGTCCAGAAATGGTTTAGTTTCTAAACCATCCTCAGGTTTAGGTAGGGCGCGCCCCCCACCCTCGTGGGCAGGGTGTGGCCCCCTTGGTGAAGTTCTCGCTCTCAGTATTTTTTATATATTTGGAAAACATCTTCCGTGAAGTTTCAGGACTTTTGGAGCTGTGCAGAATAGGTCTCTAATATTTGCTCCTTTTCCAGCCTAGAATCCCAGCTGTCGGCATTCTCCCTCTTTATGTAAACCTTGTAAAATAAGAGAGAATAGGCATAAGTATTGTGACATAATGTGTAATAACAACCCATAATGCAATAAATATCGATATCAAAGCATGATGCAAAATGGACGTATCAGTCCGGTACTCTACTAAAAGGAGGCCTTAATATCCCTTAGTTTCCAATAGGACCCCGCTGCCACGGGAGGGTAGGACAAAAGTTGTCATGCAAGTTCTTTTCCATACACACGTATGACTATATTCGAAATACATGCCTACATTATATTGATGAAATGGAGCTAGTTCTATGTCATTCTATGTTATAACTGTTGCATGATGAATGCCATCTGACATAATTATCCATAATTGATCCATTGCCTACGAGTTCATTCCATATTGATCTTTGCAAACTTACTTTTCCATTGCCACTATTACGATTTCTACAAAACTACTACTGTTACTTTTGCTACTGTTACCGTTACTACCATACTACTTTGCTACTAAATACTTTGTTGCAGATATTAAGTCTTTCAGGTGTGGTTGAATTGACAACTCCGTTGCTAATACTTGAGAATATTCTTTGGCTCCCCTTGTATCGAATCAATAAATTTGGGTTGAATACTCTACCCTCGAAAACTGTTGCGATCCCCTATACTTGTGGGTTATCATCTATCCATGGAGATGCATAGCAATGAGGAGGAGAGTGTGTCTACGTACCCTCGTAAACTATAAGCGGAAGCGTTGGACAACACGGTTGATGTAGTCGAACTTCTTCTAGCTCCGACCGATCAAGTACCGAACGTACGACACCTCTGAGTTCTACACACATTCAGCTCGGTGACGTCCCTCGTCTTCTTGATCTAGAAAGACTTTGAGGAAGTAGATGAGTTCCATCAGCACAATGGCGTGGTGACGGTGATGGTGTAGTGATTCTCGTAGGGCTTCACCTAAGCACCGCACAAATATGACCGGGGGTGTAAACTATGGAGGGGGGCGCCGCACACGGCTAACAATTGATGTTGTGTGTTCTAGGCGCCCCATCCCCACATATATATAGGTGGGAGGGGGAGGGGAGCAGCCAGGGAGCGCCCCAACTAGGTCGAATCCTACTTGGGGTCCTCCCAATTCGGCCACTGATACGTCTCCAACGTGTCTATAATTTTTGATTGTTCCATGCTATTATATTATCAACCTTGGATGTTTTACATACTTTATTATGCACTTTTACATTATTTTTGGGACTAACCTATTAACCTAGAGCCCAGTGCCAGTTTCTGTTTTTTCCTTGTTTTAGAGTATCGCAGAAAAGGAAAATCAAACGGAGTCCAATTGACCTAAAACTTCACGGAACTTATTTTTGGACCAGAAGAAGCCCACGGAGTATCGGAGTTGGACCAGGAGAGTCCCGGGCTGCCCACGAGGGTGGGGGGTGCGCCCACCCCCCTGGGGGCGCCCCCCTGCCTCGTGGACAGCCCGGAGGTCCACCGACGTACTTCTTCCTCCCATATATACCCATATACCCTAAAAACATCGAGGAGCACAATAGATCGGGAGTTCCGCCACCAGAAGCCTCCGTAGCCACCGAAAACCAATCTAGACCCATTCCGGCACCCTGCCGGAGGGGGAATCCCTCACCGGTGGCCATCTTCATCATCCCGGTGCTCTCCACGATGAGGAGGGAGTCGTTCTCCCTCGAGGCTGAGGGTATGTACCAGTAGCTATGTGTTTGATCTCTCTCTCTCTCTCTCTCTCGTGTTCTTAAGGTGATACGATCTTGATGTATCGTGAGCTTTGCTATTATAGTTGGATCTTATGATGTTTCTCCCCCTCTACTCTCTTGTAATGGATTGAGTTTTCCCTTTGAAGTTATCTTACCAGATTGAGTCTTTAAGGATTTGAGAACACTTGATGTATGTATTGCGTGGGATACCTGTGGTGACAATGGGGTATTCTATGATCCACTTGATTTATGTTTTGGTGATCAACTTGCGAGTTTCGTGACCTTGGGAATCTATACATATGGGTTGGCACACGTTTTTGTCTTGACTCTCCGGTAGAATTTTTGGGGCACTCTTTGAGGTTCTATGTGTTGGTTGAATAGATGAATCTGAGATTGTGTGATGCATATCGTATAATCATACCCACGGATACTTGAGATGACATTGGAGTATCTAGGTGACATTAGGGTTTTGGTTGATTTGTGTCTTAAGGTGTTATTCTAGTACGAACTCTAGGGCTGTTTGTGACACTTATAGGAATAGCCCAACGGATTGATTGGAAAGAATAACTTTGAGGTGGTTTCATACCCTACATAATCTCTTCATTTGTTCTCCGCTATTAGTGACTTTGGAGTGACTCTTTGTTGCATGTTGAGGGATAGTTATGTGATCCAATTATGTTATTATTGTTGAGAGAACTTGCACTAGTGAAAGTATGAACCCTAGGCCTTGTTTCAACGCATTGCAATACCGTTTGTGCCCACTTTTATCATTAGTTACCTTGCTGTTTTTATATTTTCAGATTACAAAAACCTTTATCTACCATCCATATACCACTTGTATCACCATCTCTTCGCCGAACTAGTGCACCTATACAATTTACCATTGTATTGGGTGTGTTGGGGACAGGAGAGACTCTTTGTCATTTGGTTGCAGGGTTGCTTGAGAGAGACCATCTTCAGCCTACGCCTCCTACGGATTGATTAACCTTAGGTCATCCACTTTAGGGAAATTTGCTACTGTCCTACAAACCTCTGCACTTGGAGGCCCAACAACGTCTACAAGAAGAAGGCTGTAGTAGACATCAAGCTCTTTTCTGGCGCCGTTGCCGGGGAGGCGAGGAAAGCGGCACTAACACCCCGTCGACTAAGCTATTTTCTGGCACCATTGCCGGGGTGGTGAGTGCTTGAAGGTATATCTTCAGATCTTGCAATTGAGTCTTTTAGTTTCTTGTTTTATCACTAGTTTAGTTTAGAAAAGAAAATACAAAAAAATGGAATTGAGTTTGCCTCATACGCTTCATCTTTTTAATATCTTTCGTGAGTATGATGGAAAGGAAAATTGTGCTCAAGTGCTAGAACAAGAATGCATTAAAATGTTTGGCACTAAATCTTTGAATGATGAGCATGATTGCAATGTTGTTAGTATGAACTCCTTGAATATCCATAGTACTATTGATGATTGCACTAGTTATGATGAAAATGTCTCCTATAAACATGTCAATTTTTGTGGAGTACATTGTGTTTGCAAGTACACACCAAATAGGGAAGATAGATATTGCAAGAGGCATAAGTACTTAGAAACTAAGTGGTTGCAAGAAAGGCTAGATGTTTGTGTTGAAAATTTAAATTTTCTTAGCCGTACTTGTGAACTTTGCAATGAACATGATCATTTCAGTACCCAATGCAAATTGTTTGATGATCACATCGTGTCCAAAAATTGTGATGACTTGATTTCCCTTGCACATCATAATGAACTTAGTTTGCTCTTGGGTTATGAAGAAATGAAACGTATAACTAAGGTTATTGCAGAATTTGCCCTTGATAGAGTTCTTCATTTTGACCTAGAGGAAATTTATATGTATTGCGCGGTGAATTGCATTGAAAATCTTTATATGGCCAACTACATAAAGAAAAGAAAACAAATAGAGGATGAAGATAATACTAACGAAAGGGGAGAGACTTTCCAATATCCTCCTATTATTTCTTATGATGAATCAGGTAACGAGGAGGAGCCTTTTATTCAACCAATCTCATTAATAAGGAGCTCCAAAAAGAGGATTGAACCCACACATGATGTGGTGAAGAAGAAGAAAAGAAAAAGGAAGAGAGGTAAAAAGATATCTCTCCCAAATAATGCTGCTCCTATTACCGTTGTGCCTCATGAAAATATAATTGTGGAAGATGATGCACTTGATGATGATCTCATTATGCCTATTGCTTGTTGTGATGATTATGATTGGGAAGATAATGATACTTCTTATGATCTTGAAAATCATTTTGGCACTTGCTTGGAAGAATATGATAATTGCTATACTATTGGTGCTATCCATACTATTAATGATAAGAGTGATTATGCTTATGATATGAAAAGGCCCAAGCTTGGGGATGCTATGTTTGAAGAAGATGATGTTTTTGAGAATATATTTGCTGCAATTAATGTTTGTCCCAAGCTTGGGGATGCTATGTTTAATGAAGATGATATTTTTAGTCTCCCAAGTTTTGATATGCAAATTTATAATGATGATAGCATGCCTCCTACTTATGATGATTATATTGATGAAAGTGGGTTTGGAAGAGTGTCAACTTTAGGAAGTAATGATCCCACTATTTTGGAGGATGTTGAATCTTATTATGATAATTATGAAAGTGTATTTGGAGAGGTCATGACTTTATTTAGTAACGATTCCACTATCTTGGAAGAGGTTTCAATCGATTATGATGAGAACAAAGTTGCTACCTATGATAATTATTGTGATGATACATATGCTATAAAAAGTAGTGATGATTATATTTATAGAACTTGTCATGATTATGATTACCCTTTTTCTGAACATTACTCTTTTAATGTGGAAACAATTTATAGTATTCGAGTCTCTTATGATACTCCCACTATTCCGATTGAGAAGAATTTTGCTTCTGTGGAGAGTAATAAAATTTCTATGCTTGTAGGTCATGAAAAGAATGCTTTAGGTTCTGGTTATATTGTTAAATTCATTCATAATACTACTGAAAATTATTATTAGGGAGGAATATATGCTTGTAGGAATTGCAATAATACCAAGTTTCCTCTCTATGTGCTTAAAGTTTTGAAGTTATGCTTGTTTTGCCTTCCTATGCTAGTTGATTATTGTTCCCATAAGTTGTTTTCTCACAAAATCCCTATGCATAGGAAGTGGGTTAGACTTAAATGTGCTAGTCATATTCTTCATGATGCTCTCTTTATGTTTCAATTCTTATCTTTTATGTGAGCATCATTGAAATCATCATGCCTAGCTAGGGGCGTTAAACGATAGCGCTTGTTGGGAGGCAACCCAATTTTATTTTTATTCCTTGCTTTTTGTTCCTGTTTATTAATAAATAATTCGTCTACCTCTGTTTATATGTGGTTTTATGTTTTAATTAGTGTTTGTGCCAAGTAGAACCTTTGGGAAGACTTGGGGAAAGTCTTTTTGATCTTGCTGTAAAAAACAAAAACTTTAGCGCTCACGAGAATTGCTGCCATTTTTTTATTGGAGAGTGATATTTAGTTAATTATTTTTGCATATGATTAATAGATAAATTCCTCACGTCGAGAAATTTATTTTATAATTTTTGGGTTTCCATAAGTTTGCGTTAGTTACAGATTACTACAGACTGTTCTGCTGTTGACAGATTCTGTTTTTCATGTGTTGTTTAATTATTTTGATGAATCTATGGCTAGTAAAAGAGTTTTTAAACCATATATAAGTTGGAATATAGTAGGTTTAACACCAATATAAATAAATAATGAGTTCATTACAGTATCTTGAAGTGGTGTCTTGTTTTCTTTCGCTAACGGAGCTTAAGAGTTTTCTGTTAAGTTTTGTGTTGTGAAGTTTTCAAGTTATGGGTAAAGATTCGATGGACTACTATGGAATAAGGAGTGGAAAGAGCCTAAGCTTGGGGATGCTCAAGGCACCCCAAGGTAATATTCAAGGACAACCAAGAGCCTAAGCTTGGGGATGCCCCGGAAGGCATCCCCTCTTTCGTCTTCATTCATCGGTAACTTTACTTGGAGCTATATTTTTATTTACCACATGATATGTGTTTTGCTTGGAGCGTCAATTTATTTTGTTAGGATTTGCTTGCTGTTTGAATAAAATACCAAGATCTGAAATTCTTAAAGGTTAGAGAGTCTTCATATAGTTGCATAATCATTCGACTACTCATTGATCTTCACTTATATCTTTCGGAGTAGTTTGTCATTTGCTCTAGTGCTTCACTTATATCCTTTTAGAGTACGGTGGTGGTTTTATTTTATAGGAATAAATGAACTCTAAGGGTTCACTTATATTATTTTGAGAGTACTAAACAACATGGTAATTTTCTTTGGTTATGAATTTAGTCCTAATATGATGGGCATCCAACAGGGGTATAATAAAAACTTTCATATAAGTGCATTGAATACTAAGAGAAGTTTGATACTTGATGATTGTTTTGAGATATGGAGATAGTGATATCAAAGTTGTGCTAGTTGGGTAGTTGTGAATTTGAGGAATACTTGTGTTGAAGTTTGCAAGTCCCTTAGCATGCACGCATGGTAAACGTTGTGTAACAAATTTGAAACATGAGGTGTTATTTGATTGTCTTCCTTATGAATGGCGGTCGGGGACGAGCGATGGTCTTTTCCTACCAATCTATCCCCCTAGGAGCATGCGCGTAATGCTTGGTTTTTGATGACTTGTAGATTTTTGCAATAAGTATGTGAGTTCTTTATGACTAATGTTGAGTCCATGGATTATACGCACTCTTACCCTTCCATCATTGCTAGCCTCTTCGGTACCGTGCATTGCCCTTTCTCACATTGAGAGTTGGTGCAAACTTCGCCAGTGCATCCGAACCCCGTGATATGATACGCTCTATCACACATAAACCTCCTAATATCTTCCTCAAAACAGCCACCATACCTACCTATTATGGCATTTCCATAGCCATTCCGAGATATATTGCCATGCAACTTTCCACCGTTCCATTTATTATGACACGCATCATCATTGTCATATTGCTTTGCATGATCATGTAGTTGACATCGTATTTGTGGCAAAGCCACCGTTCATAATTTTTCATACATGTCACTCTTGATTCATCGCAATCCCGGTACACCGCCGGAGGCATTCATATAGAGTCATATCTTGTTCTAGTATCGAGTTGTAATCTTTGAGTTGTAAATAAATAGTGTGATGATCATCATTAATAGAGCATTGTCCAAAAAAAAGAAAGGCCAAAAAAAGAGAAAGGCCAAAAAAGGCCAAATAAAAAAATATATACAAAAGTGACAATGCTACTATGCTTTTTTCCACACTTGTGCTTCAAAGTAGCACCATGATCTTTATGATAGAGAGTCTCTTGTTTTGTCACTTTTATATACTAGTGGGAATTTTTCATTATAGAACTTGGCTTGTATATTCCAACAATGGGCCTCCTCAAGTGCCCTAGGTCTTCGTGAGCAAGCAAGTTGGATGCACACCCACTTAGTTTCTTTTATTGAGCTTTCATACATTTATAGCTCTAGTGCATCCGTTGCATGGCAATCCCTACTCCTTGCATTGACATCAATTGATGAGCATCTCCCTAGCCCATTGATTAGCCGCGTCGATGTGAGACTTTCTTATTTTTGTCTTCTCCACATAACCCCCTCATTATATTCTATTCCACCCGTAGTGCTATATCCATGGCTCACGCTCATGTATTGCGTGAAGGTTGAAAAAGTTTGAGATTACTAAAGTATGAAACAATTGCTTGGCTTTTCATCGGGGTTGTGCATGATGAGAGCATTATTGTGTGATGAAAATGGAGCATGACTAAACTATATGATTTTGTAGGGATGAACTTTCTTTGGCCATGCTATTTTAAGAAGACATAATTGCTTAGTTAGTATGCTTGAAGTATTATTATTTCTATGTCAATATTAAACTTTTGTCTTGAGTCTTATGGATCTGAATATTCTTGCCACAATAAAGAAGAATTACTTAGAGAAATATGTTAGGTAGCATTCCACATCAAAAATTCTGTTTTTATCATTTACCTACTCGAAGACGAGCAGGAATTAAGCTTGGGGATGCTGATACGTCTCCAACGTATCTATAATTTTTGATTGTTCCATGCTATTAAATTATCAACCTTGGATGTTTTATATACTTTATTATGCACTTTTATATTATTTTTGGGACTAACCTATTAACCTAGAGCCCAGTGCCAGTGCCAGTTTCTGTTTTTCCTTGTTTTAGAGTATCGCAAAAAAGGAAAATCAAACGGAGTCCAATTGACCTGAAACTTCACGGAACTTATTTTTGGACCAGAAGAAGCCCACAGAGTATCGGAGTTGGACCAGGAGAGTCCCGGGCTGCCCACGAGGGTGGGGGGCACGCCCACCCCCTGGATGCGCCCCCTGCCTCGTGGACAGCCCGGAGGTCCACCAATGTACTTCTTCCTCCCATATATACCCATATACCCTAAAAACATCGAGGAGCACAATAGATCAGGAGTTCCGCCGCCAGAAGCCTCCGTAGCCACCGAAAACCAATCTAGACCCGTTTCGGCACCCTGTAGGAGGGGGAATCCCTCTCCGGTGGCCATCTTCATCATCCCGGTGCTCTCCATGACGAGGAGGGAGTAGTTCTCCCTCGGGGCTGAGGGTATGTACCAGTAGCTATGTGTTTGATCTCTCTCTCTCTCTCTCTCTCTCTCTCGTGTTCTTGAGGTGATACGATCTTGATGTATCGCGAGCTTTGCTATTATAGTTGGATCTTATGATGTTTTTCCCCCTCTACTCTCTTGTAATGGATTGAGTTTTCCCTTTAAAGTTATCTTATTGGATTGAGTCTTTAAGGATTTGAGAACACTTGATGTATGTCTTGCGTGGGATACCTGTGGTGACAATGGGGTATTCTATGATCCACTTGATGTATGTTTTGGTGATCAACTTGCGGGTTTTGTGACCTTGGGAATCTATGCATAGGGGTTGTCACACGTTTTCGTCTTGACTCTCCGGTAGAATCTTTGGGGCACTCTTTGAGGTTCTATGTGTTGGTTGAATAGATAAATCTGAGATTGTGTGATGCATATCGTATAATCATACCCACGGATACTTGAGGTGACATTGGAGTATCTAGGTGACATTAGGGTTTTGGTTGATTTGTGTCTTAAGGTGTTATTCTAGTATGAACTCTAGGGCTGTTTGTAACACTTATAGGAATAGCCCAACGGATTGATTGGAAAGAATAACTTTGAGGTGGTTTCGTACCCTACCATAATCTCTTTGTTTGTTCTCCGCTATTAGTGACTTTGGAGTGACTCTTTGTTGCATGTTGAGGGATATTTATGTGATCCAATTATGTTATTATTGTTGAGAGAACTTGCACTAGTGAAAGTATGAACCCTAGGCCTTGTTTTAACGCATTGCAATACAGTTTGTGCTCACTTTTATCATTAGTTACCTTGCTGTTTTTATATTTTTCAGATTACAAAAACCTTTATCTACCTTCCGTATACCACTTGTATCACCATCTCTTCGCCGAACTAGTGCGGCTATACAATTTACCATTGTATTGGGTGTGTTGGGGACACAAGAGACTCTTTGTTATTTGGTTGCAGGGTTGCTTGAGAGAGATCATCTTCATCCCACGCCTCCTACGGATTGATAAACCTTAGGTCATCCACTTGAGGGAAATTTGCTACTGTCCTACAAACCTCTGCACTTGGAGGCCCAACAACGTCTACAAGAAGAAGGTTGTGTAGTAGACATCAGCCAACCCTTACCATAAGTGCCAGAAGGAAAAGGGAAGGGGGAAGAAGAGAAGGAAGGGGAGGGACCTCCTCTTCTCCTTCTCCTATTCGGCCTCCTACCATAGGGGGGCGCCACCCCTTGTGGGCTGGTGTGCTCCCCTCTCATGGCCCATATATTCCCCCCAGGGGGTTCCGGTAACCCCTCCAGTACTCCGATAAATACCCGATACACTCCGGAACACTTCCAGTGTCCGATACTATCGTCCTTTATATCAATCTTTACCTCTCGACCATTTCAAGACTCCTCATCATGTCTGTGATCTCATCCGGGACTCCGAACAACATTCGGTCACCATATCACATAACTCATATAATACAATATCGTCATCGAACGTTAAGCGTGCGGACCCTACGGGTTCGAGAACTATGTAGACATGACCGAGACACCTCTCCGATCAATAACCAATAGCGGAACCTGGATGCTCATATTGGATCCTACATATTCTACGAAGATCTTTATCGGTCGAACCGTTATGACAACATACATTATTCCCTTTGTCTATCGGTATGTTACTTGCCCGAGATTCGATCGTCGTTATCTTCATACCTAGTTCAATCTCATTATCGGCAAGTCTCTTTACTCGTTTCGTAATACATCACCTCGTGACCAACTCCTTAGTCGTTTGCTTGCAAGCTTATGATGTGTATTACCAAGAGGGCCCATAGATACCTCTTCGATACTCGGATTGACAAATCCTATTCTCGATCTATGCCAACTCAACAAACAACTTCGGAGATACCTGTAGAGCATCTTTATAATCACCCAGTTACGTTGTGACGTTTGATAGCACACAAGGCATTCCTCCGGTATTCGAGAGTTGCATTATCTCATAGTCGAAGGAATATGTATTTGACATGAAGAAAGCAATAGCAATAAAATTGAACGATCATTATGCTAAGCTAATGGATGGGTCTTGTCCATCACATCATTCTCCTAATGGTGTGATCCCGTTATTAAATGACAACTCATGTCCATGGTTAGGAAACCTTAACCATCTTTGATCAACGAGCTAGTCAAGTAGAGGCTCACTAGGGACATAGTGTCTGTCTATGTATTCACACATGTATTAAGGTTTCTGATCAATACAATTCTAGCATAAATAATAAACACTTATCATGAATAAGAAAATATAAAATAACAACTTTATTATTGCCTCTAGGGCATATTTCCTTCACGTCGCTCTTTTCGAAGCTTTGTGCATTTGCCGTTACTGGCATCAGGCTGGCATCCAGCCATAGGAAATGCAAACCTCTTCATCGTGTTTGAAATATCTCATGCGGGGAGAGGGAGAGATGAGGAGGTTCAGGCCTCTCGCTTTGGTTTGCTTTATCACCTTCTGCAAGCCCTCCTGCCATATGCGAGACTCGACTATGCGGCTCGTCGGTAAGAGATAGACTCTTCAAGAGAATGATGGTGTATGTTCGCTCACTGCCGAGTGGGGGCAGAGAGATGTAGCCCCACGTGTCAGTGCACGATGCTAAATATGCTGGTGTGCATATTGGGCCCCATGCAAGTATAATAAATGTCAATCTTTATACTAAGTTTAATAATTGTTTACAAGTCATTTTTAACTCATAATTATAGCCAATTACTATGGTAAATTAAACACTTTTTTGTAATAAAAATACATTTTCTCAATAAAATATGCCTTAAACATGTTTAAATCAATTCAACTTAAATGTGATAAATAAGAAATGAATTTTTTTCCATATCTTCTTGGATTAATACCTGAATATTGTATTAATGTATCTTATATGTATGTGTGTGTCGTTAACTATCTTATTAAGTGTGTGCTATACAAATATATGTTGATAACAAACTTTAAGATTAGATAAATAGAAAAATCTGGAGTGCACGAGATGTTTACGAGGAGTTGATGCCTAATAATTGGCATGCTGCTTTATTCATTTTTTTGTTCAAATATGTGGAACTTATTATGGTAGGTTCAATAATATGTTGATAATGTGCATACGATATGTACAAGGCACTGAAATAATATTACCCCCTTCAGTACAACTTGTAAAGGGTTCACTAAAGAGAGAGGCTTGCATTCTAAGTAAAATTTGCTTTATAGTGTGAACTTGCTATTGCAGTTTGGGTCTCTTATTTTGTTTCAACATTCAATGTTTTAGTAGCGTCTTGGAGGTAACACTTCCTCACTAATAATGTGTGATTAATATGCACACGTAGTGTAGTGTGTTGTGCACGTGCCCTGGCACACATGTGCCTTCGCCGTTGAACCTGAGGTTGTCGTTCTGTTGTCTTAGTCCATGGGTTTGCTCTAACGTTAAGGAGCAAAAGAACGAGCTTGGACTTGAGTATGATGACTCGCACTCACTAAAGAACATAACCAGGAGTAGAGAATCAAATCTCAAGCCAGGTAGGAGAGTGCAACCGGTTAGAGCAATCTATGATGATCCTAACTACTAAAGCTCGCTCAGTGGATGATCCGCCTCAATCATGCTCATGGTGTAGTTAGGAGACTTATTTAAATTTGTTTTCGAGATAGGTGTCTAGGTTCTTCATTCTTATTATCATGGATAATTGCTTCTTCAGATTTTAGATTGTAATTTCCATTGTTGGATATTACACCGCTTGCTATATTGCATTGATAAGCGCTTGTTCAAAGTAAGTGACACGGATGCAGGAGGCGGCCATCCAATGCTACCCGCATACATTTCAACCTGCATTTGAACTAACCAGACGAAATTCATGCAAACCAGCCGATATTCATCAAAGTTCGGATAGAAAATAGCACAAATCATCCATACATAGCATGCAAATTAATTCTAGTACAATAATGTCTTAAATTCGACTAGATTAATCGGATGTCCAACAAGTTTTTCATCAACGGATCATGCCCTCCCACACATACTCTTCCTTTAGTTTCATCCAACAATGTGTGTATGTAAATGGTCGTCCCTCTGTCTTGTGGTACATCACGACAACACATGCGAGCTACATAATGTGTAGACCAAACACTGAGTGGACAAATATATCAATAAGTTGAGAAACAGGAATCAAAACTTACCATCTTGCCCTGTGCCACGTGCAATGGCCACCTTGCCTCGTGCTGACGAACCACGTTGCAAAGCTTGGTGATGCTGGTCTGGATAGCGTACCAGCGATACGATAACAACCTCACATTGCGTTCTTGAATGATGTATACATATAGCAGGCGCAATGTGCTTTCATGCATGAAACGATTCATGCACTTCCTGCTGGAAGGTCCCCCTTCTTCTTTTTCCCACGAAATCCGCGGATACGGTCAACCAAGCATCACACAACAACTCATCCTTCATGGTCGAGTAGCTCGCCATCCTTTGTACTCTAAAAATGACATAACGTTCGAAAATAAGGTCAATGACATTTGATTGAACACCTGTCGAGCGTGGTGTCCGCCGTGGAGGTCCTCGACAGGGGGCCGGCGTTTACCTGGGTACAAATTTCTCTAGGGTTGACAACGCCGTTGTGGAGGCGAGCGGGCACGTCGGTGCTAGTTGTGGACCTCCGGCAATACCCCTGTGGCAGCCGGAGACGTACAACGGTGACGGCGGAGGTGGAAGTGTAGATGCAAAGTAAGGAGGGAAGGGACGAAGTGGAAAAAAATGAGACCGGGAGGGAGGATTGGGTGGACCGGGGGTGTCGAAGACCAACGCGGCTGTTGTCCGGACTCCCGCACCCCCCCCCCCCCCCCCCCCACTTTGTGAAGTCAAAACTATGTGGGCATTTTGAGGGTCGGAGTTGGAGATGCCCTAAGTATTTATTGTATGTACCTAAACGGAGGCTCTAGGACATTAGAAGCTCTGTGCAAGAGGCCATTGCCCTTTCTAAACGGAGGCCCAAGGATATTAGAGGCCTGTGCAACCGCACATGTTGCAGGCTAGAGGTTAACGCACATTCGCCTCGTTGTTCTTCACTAGTGCAATGTCTTTTTTCTCTAGCAGGTTATATGTTGTTGGTTATTTTGTTTTTGGTTTTATATGCATTGGCTTGTCATTTAGTTATGTTCAAATGGTATGTTTTTGTTCGTACATCATGATCGGATGTTAGAGATGGTATTTGTTCCGAGAGGAGAGTGAAGTTGTTTAGTGCGTGCTTGTGGTGCACTTACATTTTCCGGCCTTGGTGTCAATAGGTGGTTGTCGTGTGAGCCCCTTAGAAGCTCTTATTAGATCACCTTCAAAGCTCCTATTCTACGTTCAAGCCGCGCAATTGCTGCTATAATATTCACATGGGTCGACCCACGATGCTCTCGCTCTCTCAGATTTTTCACATCGCGCCACTGCTAGCTCATACAAAGCCAGTTGCTATTTTCTTGTTTGAAAAAGTTGGTTAAATCTAAAGTTGTTCATAGTTTCTTAATTCTTTTAGATTTTAAAAATCTTGCAAAATAAGAAAAAACATGTTTTTAAAAAATATTCATAGAATTTTATTTAAAATTAATTTAGCAAATTTTAAAAATATCCGTAAACTTTAAATACTTCTTGAGTTTAATAGTCTTACAAGTGGCTCCTCACAACCCACAACCCCTAACACACCAGGAGTCTTCAAAATTAAGGAGCTTATAGTATTTTAATAGATCAAATTGCCGGTGTTCGCTGCACCAATGAATATAGAAGGAAAAAAATGATACTCACATTAGAGCAACTCCAATAGCTCCTGCATCTCTAAAAAGACTATAGTCTTTTTTTTTTTGATAGGTTCTAAAAAGACTATAGCCTACGTGAAGTTGAGGCAAGAAAAAGACCGCAACAGCTCCTGTAAACCCAGATTTTTTTACAGGACCCGTAAAAACACCTCATCCGCCTGCATGTTTACAGGAATACAGTCTTCCCGCATAATTTTGGCGGGTGCATAACCGCCTGAAACGTTATAGTGCGTGCATTTTATCGACTACGCCATTTTCTGGAGAGATTCTCGATCTGTGATAAACACCGGTGCAAGTTTCAAATGTAACATACTTTGTTGTCTAGTGGTTTGTGGGGCAGTGGCGGATCTAGTGGGGTTTCCGTGGGTGCCATGGCACCCCTAATTTTTCATTAGTTTTGAACACCGGCACCCCAAGACCGATATTCTAGGTCCGCCACTGTTTTGGAGGAAGTCAACGAAGCAGGAGTAACAAAAAAAAGAAGCTGCTAAAAATGCTCTTCCCGCATTCACTACTTCTTTCATTGTCTCTGATCTGCGTCTTGTCTGTACCCGCCCCTACATTCTTGAAGATCTTTGCTCCTTTTTCCCGTTAATGGCATCGGGATCCCATAGTAGCACAGAACCGAAACGGAAACGATCTCCCCAGCATACCGACCCACGCCTCCACTCGCGTTTACAAATGAGGCCGTGCGTCCTGGGACTTCCCCCGACCGGTCCCCGATGGGAAAGACGACGAGGTGCTCTTGGCTGGGACCTGCTTCGCTCTGGTTCGCCTTTGTCCCCGTCTGCTGGTCTCCTGTTGCTGCATGCTGCATAGGAGATAGGACTGCTGCAGCCCGCTGGCCCACGGGTGTGTGTGGCTCGCCGGGACGGGCTCTCTTCCGGTTCAGGACATTGCCTAGGGTCTGTCTAGTGGCGACTATGTAGTGATTTTATGCTTGTCACAATACATGCGCCCACGCGTTCGCTCACTGGCTACCTGCTCAATTAAATTTGTTACGGAGAAAGATGATGTATAGGTTCCTATGTTACAGGAACATCGACAGTGAACCCATAGTTACTCCTTGCATTGGGCATCCCATGCAATCCTTCCACGGACCACAACAGGTGTACCAGCGGCAGCTGGTGACTGCTGGGTGGTGGGCGCCGCGCAAGATGATGACGGTGAAAGCCTGCCGTCTGTTCGGCTGGCCACCTCGCATGGATGAGACCAGACCGGCTTGGTGCGTGGAACGGCTTCGATGAAACGTGAGACCCTGCCCGGAGTAATCACGTTTAATCTGGGTCTGGCGATCATTGCCACACGCGCATCTGCACCCTCCCATGCTTTCCACGGACGACAATAAACAGCTGTACCAGGTGACTGCGAGCATGCCCTTCTCGGTGGACGTATCAAGATGGTGACAATGAAAGCCTGACGCCAGTTCGGCTGGCAACCTGACGTCGCATGGGAATGGATGGGAACCGGCTTCATGCATGCATGCAACAGTTGGATGAAACTTGATTTGAACCGTTTGGACAGTCTTTTTTTCTTGTTTTTCCGCGGCGAGAGACAGTCTATTTTGTTGTTGCTAAATTTACGGTTTAAGCTAGACATGTGTATAGTATAAACATTCTCTCAGTATGTATGGATTCCTCTCTTGTTTGGCGAGCATTTGCATGTTTGCGGTAGAACACTGCTCATATATTCATGCTGTCCATGTCCATCTCACAATAACTACAGACTTTTTCAGCGGTGCAGCACGCGAACACACAAGGAAATCCAAGCAAAACGGAAGAGACGAGTCTTAGTTAAAGCTCATCTAAATAAGTGTTTAACGGACCATTAAACTCAAGAAATTACCGTTCTTCAATATAGCATATGTCATTCTTTCAGGCACTTTATGTAAGTTGTCTAAAAGATAATAACCGAAGTCAGTCGATTTTCTCAACAACTGGATTGAGATCCATTGACTGTTCTTCTTCTTCCTCCCGAGCACCCTCCTATCCTTACCTCTTCTTTTGTCGTGCCCCCGCGCCCTGATGCCACTCACCACGACATCTGCGCATCCGATAAGGTCACTATCTAATCATAGCAGCGATCGGAGTTAAAAGCCCCACTGCATCGTTAAGTTTTTTCTCCACGTATGCCGGAGGTACCGCAGCTAGCCACGTCATCCCCGTCTTCGATGTGGTCCAAGCTCGACTTCACCGACACCCCTGCCACCTAGCTGCCACTCCAAGCAGCGCCCTATTCTCCGCCTCGGAGCTACGCCTCTTCCTCTCTCCCAAAATCTGTTGGCTGAAATTCTATATTGCAACTTACATATAGCAAGCATGTTCTTCTTTAGACTTTGTTATTAATCCAAACTACTTGGTCACATGAGTTGTGCTTTTCCCAAAAAGGCTGTGGTGGTGCACTGAGCCTAAGTCAGGTGGATACGTTCTTTGTGACCGAACCAACCCATCAGGGTTTAGGTCTTAGATTTAGCATTGGTGCTCTCATTTTTCTGAATTTATTTCAGGATTTTGGTGATGCTCACTCAATATGACGAGACATTTCATTTGATTACGAAGGCGTTTATGGTGGCTTCGTCAATCTCAAAATGATGTGTCAGCTCAGTCTCTCGAAGACGCTCATAGGGGTAGGGAGTGCTGGTGTGCGTTCGTAGAGGTGAGTGTACGTATGTATGCATATACTGTGTTAGAAAAAACAGTTTTGCTATTTCTCAGGTGCCTGAAATTTTGTTTTTCGTCAGTCACTTCTTCCTTCTTCCCAACCTCTCACAGAGAAGAACAACCCAATTATCATCTATCTTAGGGGGAAGCCATGTCGTCACTACTTGTCGTGGAAGTGTCACGGCAGATGTCCTCATGGAAGGACTTAGTTGTGGAGCCATTGCGACGAGGTTAGCTTAAAGGGGTTAAACAGGACAAAGGACAAGGAGAGTTTATACTGGTTCGGTCCCTTGCGGTGAAGTTAAGGCCTACTCCAGTTGAGGTGGTATTGCTAGGGTTTCGATTACCAGGGAGCAAACACGCTTTGCCTAGCTCTCGATTTGATGTTTCTTGCCCTAAGCCGTTGCCGGGTCGTCCCCTCATATACACGGGTTGACGCCCTGCGGCCTACAGAGTCTCGGCCGGCTCATACAACGTGTCCAGCTCGGTGACGTATCTTACATGCCTTATATTAAAAGTCTACTCATACATGGCGGTTTACACTTACAGGCCTTAAGCCGTCTCTGGGCTTGGGCCTCTTACCGGCCTATCTATGAACCGCCGCCTGGTATACTCTTGGGCTTCATGGATGAACCGCCATTGTGGTTGACCCGGCCCCTCCTGGGCGGGTCATACCTGATAGTCATATCCCCAACATTAGGCCCCAGGTTGATTTGAACATGTTCAGGTCAATCTTGACCACTTAGAAAAAATCCGTCTTTCTCTGCTGTGAAACATTGTAACCCGCCATGACGTCATCTCCGGAAATTTCGTAAACCCACCACGACGTCATCTTTAACGGATATTTTATCCTTAATGACCTTCCGAAAATCGAGGTGTTCAATTAGTTGGATAATCATCATTTTGGCCTCATTATTTTTTGCGCCTGCCTGTTACTCTTTTCCTTATAAATAGGGTCAAACCATCCCTTTCTCATTCTCCTCTCTCCTTTTTGTCTTCTTCTTCCTCGCGACGCACCATCCCACACGAGCTCCGCCACCGTCGACCTCTGTCCTCTTCGTCAACTCCGGCCGCTGCATCATCCTGAACGGTCCAGAAACGCCACAGCACTCCTCCGCTGTCAGCTAGCATCGGTAAGTCTTCCCTTTTCTTTTTCATGGATCTGTTCTTTAGGGTTTCGGTGTTCGTCAGTGTTCATCACTCCTCCTCCTCCTTGCTAGATCGTGTAGCTTTGATCTGAAAATAATGTAGGTCCTGTGCAGTAGCAGTTTTAGCACCCGCTTTTGATATTAAAACATATCCTCATCACGACAGATCTCCTCTGAGGCACCTCCACTTTTCTGCTGCCGCCTCTGTAGGTTTAGATTTTATCTCCTTTTTCTGAACAGCTGTAGATCCAAATTTATAGCTTTAATCTGTGGAACCTGTTTGTCCCAATACTTAGCAAATTTTGCTCTTGTTAGATCTTGAATATCTTAGACATGGCGGCTTACTTTACCGGCTTACTATTCCTTCATATATCATTAGCCCTCGCTTAAGCGGCCATTCTGAATGTACACTGCAATTGTTAACTTGTAATTTCACCAACTGACTTGAACCGGCAAATTACTCCCTTCTTTAGGTTTTCCTTCTTTCACAATGCCACCAAAGACAGTTACCACATGTAACTAGGTTCCTTCCATTGTTACTGAGGGCACCTTAAAAGATTTCATCAAGGTTGGATATCTACCAGAGAAGAGTGTCATGCATTACTGCGCTCCTGACCCGGGCGAAAAGAGACCTCTGCCAAAAGACAGTGAAGTCATTGTATTCACTGATCATATGAACCGGGGCTCTAAGTTCTTTCGAGATGTTCTGCACTTCTCAAACTCCATCCACAAGACATTGGACTCAACTCCGTGTCAAACATCTGTAACTTTCAAGTTTTCTGTGAAGTATACCTTCAAGAAGAGCCTAGTGTCGAGCTTTTCCGGGAATACTTCTATCTGAACAGGCAAAATGAGTTCACAAACGGGCCTAGCTTGGAACTTGGGTGGAATTTCAATTCAACGCAGAAGAGACGACATCTTCCCTCAAGCAGCTCTACCGTGTCACCCCAAGGACTGGAATCAGACATGGTTCTATTGTAAAGATATCTCACCGTCTGATGAAAATCCATTGCCGGGTTATCGTGTTGAACGTCTTGACTCAAATTATCAACTCCCTGAGAAACTTACTACCGCTGAACGTAAGAAACTCGCCCCTGCTATCAGAAAAGTCCAAGCCCTACTAGGAAATGGTTTAACCGGAGTTGATTTGATCCGATGCTGGGTCTCATGGCGGATCATACCCTTAAGCCGCCGATCAGGCTTGATGTGTACTTGTACCGGAGGAACATACGATCCATTACGCCATAGCTCTCTGCGTTTGACTGAAGAGGGCATTGTTGAAATGGCAACAACCCTGGTAAATAGTAAATTCGAAGACTGTAGCAAAGTGGGTCTGAACCCTTTCTGCAAGCTTAACCCGCCGCCAGATGTAAGTCTCTTGATTTCCCTTACTTTATCGCTTCGTCCAAATATTATGTGAGCTCAAGTATGTTACTCTTCCGCAGGCTAAGTCTGACTTCTGGAAGGCAAAATATGATCACGAAGCCGCCAAAAAGGCTAGAGCTGCCGCAAAAGCCACCAGAAAGACCAGCAAGAAACCTAAGAAAAAGTCAAGCGCCTCTGACATGTTTAAGCTGGATGACACTTCTGAGTCGGAGGTAGCCCTTGACTCTCTTGACTTGTTTTTCAACCATCTTATTGACACTGACTATTACCAGGATGACACGGGAGCCAGCCAAGCAGCTAAAGAAGAGGTAACTATTATTTCCTCCGACTCGGAACCTTTGCCAAGGCAGAAACTTAGACGAGTAACCCAAAAATTAAGGTTTTCACACCCCTTGGCATATTTAGATCCTCACTTTCTTTTGAAACGACAGCAACACGAGAGCCGCCGCCAGACCCGGACCAGTGGAGGTGAAGATTTATCCTCCGGTTTACCAAACACTCCTCGAAAACGCCAAAATGAGGTTCTCTTTAGCCTTAACTCTTTTATTTGCTGGCAGGTTTCTTTCGTTAGCCACTCAATTCCTTCGATTCAATCTTGTAGAAGATTTCCCGTTCTTCTTCTGGCGACTCATCTCAGACTCAACTATTAGCTTTTTCAAGACTTCCCCTCGGTAAGAATAATTACCTTTCTGTACCTTCATATCCTCACCATTATGCTGACTTTCCCGAATTCTTTTAGCGATCAAGCAAAACCCAACAAGAAAGCGAAGGTGACAAAACCGGCTGAAGACCCTAAAGCTGCTGAACCGGACCAGCAAGCATCTGCACCAGAAGCCTCTGAACAAGCAGAAGATCCTGCTTCCAACACTCAACCTAAGATGCCTATGTTGTCTATTCATGAAACCAACATTGACCCGTCAACTACTGAACCGTCAAGCTCGCTTAACCCGCCAGAGACTCATGCTGAGGACATTCTGATCACTGGTGCTGGCTTTACTGAACCGGGGAATCCAACTGTATTGGCCAGACATTCTGCCAAACAAGAAGTCATGAAGAGACGGAAAGTGAGGTTTGATGTCTCCCACTATGCTCAATTGAGTAATAGTGAAGTATTATCTGGTTATCTCAATCAAGTACACTCTAGTCGTGACTTGGAAATTGAGATGGTTAAACAGATGCATCAGAAGTATGAGGTATGTCATCCGGCTTACATAAGGTAGATATCCTGCCAGCCCCCAAGTCTTCTAATTATGATAAGATTGAATAATCTGTAGACTTAAAAAACTTATAAGCTTTTGTCCTAGACTCCCTCCAAGTCCGGTTTAAAATTAAACCGGATGCTGAAAATAGCATAATTTTGCATTTGTACTCCCCAAGGGCCGGTTTAATCAATATGAACGAGCCGGTCCTATTGATCACTGTGTAAAAGAGCAGAACTTAACTGCATAGCCCCCATGAGTCGGC
Source organism: Triticum aestivum (assembly GCF_018294505.1). Lineage (NCBI taxonomy): Eukaryota > Viridiplantae > Streptophyta > Magnoliopsida > Poales > Poaceae > Triticum > Triticum aestivum. The sequence goes on along the minus strand of NC_057797.1, from coordinate 93,583,221 downwards.
AGAAACTGTTTACAGCACTCCCGGCTCATCATTAGGAAGATACAAGCAATATGCATTAGCCCCCAAGTGCCAAGTGTTGTTGCTTGCAAAGCGCTTGGGACTTTTAGTTATAAAAGTTGTTTCTGTTGAAAAATTGCTTTGATAGACATTAGCCCCCAAGTGCCAAGTGTTGTTGCTTGCAAAGCGCTTGGGACTTATATTGTTGTAATCCGCCATGAAGTATGTTTGATAAATCTGTGCTGCCTGCAGGCTGCTACCACTGAATTGGAATCTCAACTGAACAATGTCAAGACCCGACTGGCGGCTCAGGAAACTGAGACCCGGAAAGCTGAATCAAAATTCCACTTTAGTGTGTTTGAGTCGGAAAAATTGAAGACCAGTTTACTGCGGATAAAAAGGCTTGGCTGAAGAAAAGACTGCCTTGACACAGCGTGCTGAGAAGGCAGAGGCGGCTCTTCAGGAGGCTACCACTGAAATCACCGGTTTAAAACACCATGTGTCTTAGATGGTTTCTGCTATCTTCGGTGAGTCGTCTTGTTATTCATCCAAAGTACTTGTCGTCATAATATAAGGTGCCATTTTAACCAATATATGACTTACTCAGGTCCCAGAAGCAGCAACCTTAGACAAGTTACTCTTGTGAAGCTCAAGGCGGTTTATACTCTTGTTGAGCAATTATATACTGGAGCTCAACGTACATTGGCTACCATCTCCCCGGCTAATCAAGGACCCAATCTGTTAAGCGATGTGCTAAAGAAATTATCCATCCTGCCCACCAGAATCCAAGAAATAAAGCGGTCTTGTGCAAGAGCCGGCGCTGTGACGGCCTTGAGCCGTGCCAAAGTGTGGGTACCGGAATTAGACCCGGCAGATGTGCCCAGTGGGTATCCAAGCTTAAAGGAAGACGGAACCTCTTTCGATCAGCAAGACTTTGCCGCCTGTGTCAAAGAGATTCATCCTCATGAAACAGTCATCGCTCAAGAGACTAATCTTTCCAAATATCAGCCGGCTTACGATGCGGATAATCAGAAGATGCATACGCCTGCGTACAAAGTGATGGACTTAATTCCGCCGATTCGTAAGCACACCTTCACCCCTGATATTGACCCGTCCAATCTGATTGACGACGAAGCTGAATTCTTCTCCTTGCGTGGCTTTGACTGGTCGAAACCAAACTTCCAGATGGCGGAGGAGGAAGAAGAACCGGCAAGGGATGAACCGGAGGCCTCCCGTCAGCAAGACCAAGAAGAGTGAACCGCCAGGCAGGTTAAAGACTTAAGCTTTGACAAAACACTTGACCTCATGTTTGCTCATGGAGCTATGTAATAGGGTAGTTAAAACTTGAATTGGTCGTGCCATCGCACATGTTTTCTGTTTTCCGTAACACTGATGATCCACCGATTTAAAAAATCACTCTTTGTATGATAGTCTTTGACTTATGCAGATTTGAATTATTATGATCCTGCACACAAAGAAAACACAAGGGCCCTGGCGGCTTAATGCCGGGCGGGTCATGATACCCAATGAAAGCCGCTGGGGATGAATAGTTCAAAACTAGGGCCAGTCAGATAACTGCTAAGGAAAACAACAAACCTGTGATATATACTTAAACTGTCGGCTTATCAGCTTCATGCAATTTAGAGGTGTTAGAACTATAACTTCAACCATGGTATTCTTTACGCTTTGGCGATTTAGAGTCTATCCTCCTGACGGGTTGTATAAACCCAAAGCATACTTCCAACGTGAGCCGTAAACATGGCAGCTGGGCCCGACTTTTAAAAACTGGAAAGCAGCGCAAAATTCAAATACGAATAAGAAATCAAAAGAAATTCAGGGCTTTTGTAGACCGTCAAATTAAAGTGTCATCTTCAATGAAACTAGCCGAAGCCACTGGATTGTTCATGCTGCCGTGATCCGGACTCACCGTGTGCCCAATCGATATTTGAACCCTAGATAAGTCTGGTCTTGCTCAAAGACTTATGAGGAGTATGCGGGGCCGGACACTACAAGAAATATGTCAACTAGTGACCTTTTGTCAGTGACCCTGGAAGAATTGGTCATAGATCTATGACCATTTCAGACCAATTGGTCAAAAGCTGTTCGGGGGGCTCCAAACCCTAAACTATAACGACCATTTTGGTCAGGAAGGTCGTAATTTCCTTACACGAAATGGTCATAAAGCAGATAGCACTGGTCTGCTACCTTATTTCTAGCTGACCATGACCAATATAGATGGTCATAACCTTGTAAATTGTGATGGGTTGCTATGACTAGGCGCCACCTCATCAGTTTTGCCTATGTGTCATGTCCATGTCGAAGTTTTTCCCCTAGGTTGTGAAGCAACCTATATTTCTGTCATTCCCAAAATTCCCAAAAAAATCTCATAAATTCTTTGGGTCATATCTTCATCTAATATGTAAAAAACCTTCCTTTCCTAGTTCAAAACTAATTCAACAATATTCATTTTCCTATTCTGTTCACAACAACAGTTTGTGAAGGAAGTACCACTTTGGCATGTCCAAATAGTATCCATTTTCTACAGTGCTTTCCTATGCCCAAATAACCATGCTCCACCAAATGCCAGCTCAATCCATTCATTATTTTGAGCCGAGCTTCAACATTCGTATTTATGTCTAGTGTGGTAGTTTGCAAAGCAAGTACCACCTAGGCTCCTCCTTTCGAGCTGAAAATTTGTGAAGACGGTCTTCTTAGTAACTGATCATCCTCAGCCAAAACTCACACCCATTAGCCATGTACCTTTCCTGTACCGCTAATCAAACACTTGGCTGCTAATTCATGTTTGAGCATCGATCGGTCTCCTCGTGAGAATCTTATGTTGTAATTTTCTTCCTAAAACCTACCTGGGGAGTGCCCAACCCACTAGACATGCCTAGCCTGCCCAGAACACATGGCAACGCCACGGTCACGCGGTGACCACGCGGCGGGCATGCGAGTTTACGTGCTCTAGAGTTGGGGGCCTTGGCCAGCGCCCAAACCTCGACGTATCGCCAGCAAACCATGTATTTATGATTAAATAGGTACTTATGTAACTACAAATGATTTTTGGAAAAAATAAATAGTAAACTATGAGGCAGCTGCAGTTCAAATTTGACCCGCTTCCTACTGAATCAGCGGGAATTTGTCTTTTTCACCAAAGGTGGATCAAAACTTTTGACGCCCAACCATTTTGTCAATTGTGCATTAAATATGGCCTAGTATTTTAGAAAAATGATTTGTTCCAATTTTGCAACAATTATTTGGGAGGTCCTACACAAAAAAACCTCCTTTTGGGCACTTGAAAAATGGAAAATGGTTTTTTCGTCCAAAAAAATGAAAACTTCCTTAGGCAATATTGTTTGCCATTCCAAGATGCACCCTTGTGCACAATATGAGATCATTTGAACAAACTATGTCATGAATGTGGCCAAAGGATTGATCATTTGACTTGAAAGCCGTGAATCTTCACGCATGATAGCTCATTTCTGAGAACACTTTTTTAAAAGAATTGCCGTATTACAAGTTTATTATTTTTCCTGGTAACTTGGTCATATATAATGCCACAATGCGAAGGTTTTCCAATTTTTTTATTTTTTTTATTTTTTATGCCCGTTTCAAAATGTGGTCAAAACGGCGGGAATGACTGTTCCTAGCTAGTGGTTGAATCTTGGAATTTTTTTGGTGTTTCTCTGATTAAATAGATACTTATGTACATAGAAATGATTTTTTAAAAAAAATAAAGAGCAAACTACAAGGCAGCTACAGTTCAAATTTGACCCACTTCCAACTGAATCGGCGGAAATTTGTCTTTTTCACGAGAGGTGGATCAAAACTTTTTACACCCAACCATTTGGTCAATTGTGCATTAAATATGGCCAAGTATTTTATAAAAATGATTTGGTCCAATTTTGCAACAATTATTTGGGAGGTCCTTCACAAAAAAACCTCCTGTTGGGCACTCAAAAAATGGAAAATGGTTTTTTCGTCCAAAGAAAATGAAAACTTCCTTAGGCCATAAGATTTATCATTTGGCTTGAAAGCCATTGATCTACACATGTGATAGCTCGATTTTGAGAACACTTTTTTAAAATAATTGCCATATTACAAGTTTGTTATTTTTCCTGGGAACTTGGCCACATATAATGACACAAATGCGAAGGTTTCCCAATTTTTTGATTTTTTTGAATTTTTTATGCCCGTTTCAAAATGCGGTCAAAACGGCGGGAATGACCGTTCCTAGCTAGTGGTTGAATCTTGGAATTCTTTTGGTGTTTCTCTGATTAAATAGATACTTTTGTACCTAGAAATGATTTTTGTAAAAAATAAATAGCAAACTATGAGGCAGTCGCAGTTCAAATTTGACCCGCTTCCAGCTGAAACGGCAAAAAATTGTCTTTTTCACCAGAGGTGGATCAAAACTTTTTACACCCAATAATTTGGCCAATTGTGCATTAAATATGGCCTAGTATTTTATAAAATTGATTTGGTACAATTTTGCAATAATTATTTGGTAGGTTCTTCACAAAAAAACCTCATTTGGAGCACTCGGAAAATGGAAAATGGCTCTTTTGTGCAATGAAAGTAAAAACTACCCAAAGCAACATTGTTTGGAATTCCATGATGCACCCTTGTGCACAATATGAGATCATTTGAACAAACTATGCCATGAATGTGGCCATAAGATTGATCATTTGGCTTGAAAGCCATGAATTTTCATGCATGATAGCTCATTTCTGAGAACACTTTTTTAAAATAATTTCCGTATTATAAGTTTATTATTTTTCCTGGAAACTTGGTCATATATAATGACCCAATGCGAAGCTTTTCCAATTTTTTGATTTTTTTCGAATGTTTTATGCCCGTTTCAAAATGCAGTCAAAACGGCGGGCTTGACCGTTCCTAGCTAGTGGTTGAATCTTGGAAAACTTTTGATGTTTCTCTGATTAAATAGATACTTATGTACCTAGAAATGATTTTTGGAAAAAATAAAGAGCAAAATAAAAGGCACCTGCAGTTCAAATTTGACCCGCTTCCAGCTGAATCGGCGGAAATTTGTCTTTTTCACCAGAGGTGGATCAAAACTTTTTACACGCAACCATTTGGTCAATTGTGCATTAAATATGGCCTAGTTTTTTTATAAAATTGATTTGGTCCAATTTTGCAACAAATATATGGTAGGTCCTTCACACAAAAAACTCATTTCGGGCACTCGGAAAATGGAAAATGAATTTTTCATGCAAAGAAAATGAAAATTCCCTTAGGCAACATTGTTTGCCATTCCAAGATGCACCCTTGTGCAAAATATCAGATCATTTGAACAAACTCCCTTGATTTGGTTCAATTTTGCAACATAGATTTGTAGGCATTTAATTTTTTTTCAGAAATTTGGGTCCAAATTTTGGATATTTGAGCGCGCGCCAGCCAACCAATGAGAAGCGAGGAACCACGTCCACGCGGATCACCAAGTTGGACATGATCTGAGCCATCCATCACGCGCCCATCCAACGGTGGATCTTCTCCTGAAAGACCAAAACCCTAACCTACCTACCCACCCACCCTTTCCTTCTCCAGATCCAATCGAGGTTGCCGCGCCGTCCTCTCCCTTGTCGCGACCTAGTCTCCGCCACCGCCGCCATCCCCATCGACCACGGCCGCCCCCACCCACCGCCGACCTCGTCTCCGCCATCCCCCTCCCCTCGCCTTCATCCGGCGTGCGTGCGTGCATCCAACCAGCCCCAAAAATGAAGACACGGGGCTTGCTCCTCCTCGTCCCACCCAATCGTCGCCGCCGCCGACCTCCTCCCTCTCCCCCAATCCCAACCCCACCGGCGGCGAGCTCGTCTCCCCGAGGCCCATCCTCTGCCCTCCACCCCACCGCCGGCGCCCTTAGTCTCTCCTTCATCTCCCTATGCTCCAGATCGGGGGGCCGCGACCGTGCACCCAGATCGAGAGGGGAGGCCGTGTCGCTCCTGTCGCGGCCAGATCCAAGGCCAAGCCCGTGGGGACCTGCTCGGGCTTCTCGCAGGGGCCACGGCGGTGGGATCCACAACCACAGGGGGTCTGAACCCTAGCCGCCGCAGTGGGTCACCGGCACGACCCCCGCACCTCCGACGGGCAATGGCACCAAGGATCGCTCTACGCGGGCCTTCATCAGCGCCAGCTTCACCACCGGGACCTGCAGCCTCCTCCTCCGGTGTTCATCTGCATCAGGGCAGGTAACCCCGCCAATCCCCTTTCCTTGTGCTCTCTTGGTGATGCAAAATCCGATTCTTCTTGGCCACTGAAACTCGAGTAGTTCTTCAGTTAGTCAGTATGCACGCATTAGAAACAACCTGATTTTGTTCTTGTCCCCTGTATTCGACGGCGTCGGTTAAGAGACAATGGGTTAATCATGCCAGGCAGGACACTTGCATCCATCCAACCGTGAGGGCTAGCTTGATACAAGTGCATCCATAATATAAGAGGATGTTTATGATTCGTGTATGGAGGCACTCTGAACATTTTTTTGTTTGCACAATATTAATACTGAATTTGTGTGATCTGTCTGATTGCTTATGCTTCTGGCAGATGAGCGATTTTATTTGACAGATGGATTGTAACTTGCCTAGTGAACTATAAACTAATTTTTGAAAGATCTCCACAATCAATTGATTTCTGGTTGCTACAAAATGGAAGCATGGTAGAAATTAAAAAAATTGTGTGATTGCACCTGGTAGCAAAGCAGTACTACTTGCAGGCGTTACGTTTTTTGATCCCCCTTGTTTCCTGCTGTGTGTACTGAGAAAGTTTGTTTTTGCAGCTAAGAGGGCATGGGCCTCGACCTCCATGGACGGTGGCCAGATCGAGCGGAGCTTCCCTTCCTCTGCCTGGCGGGGCAAGGACAAGGACAAGCAGCAACATCATCGCATCATCAAGGTTCGATCCCCCTTGTTGTAGTCCCTCCCTACCTCATGTTGAATTGATGTTGAATTCAAGTCAAGGTACCCGTGATTAACCTCTGGGTAATGATGCTCTGAATACTGTTTGCTACTATTACACTGTCTTGTTGATTTCTTTTAACAATCATACCTAGCTAAAATCTTCTTGTCCACAGCAGAGCAGCCTCATCCTCTTCATGCTGGCTTGACTGCCTCTGATTCTTCATGTTTGCTGCCTTGCCTTGCAGATGCGGCAGCTCAAGGGCGAGGTCAACATCTTCTCCAGGGCCGACGGGTCGGTGTTGTTCGAGATGGGCAACACCAGGGTCATCGCCGCCGTCTACGGCCCCTGAGACGTAGTCGCTTTTTCTTTGCACACCAACTCTTCTATTCGATGCCATGGCTGTTAGGGCTTTGGATCCCGAGAGGTCTCTAGTTAATGATCGGTATTGAGAGATTTTGGTGGTTGCTTATGCTTATTGTGTATCACATTGAAAAAGAAAATGCACAATGAGCTTACCTTTGTATATCAGGATTTTTTCTTCATCGGTTACTGGTATTTGGCTTCTATGTGCTAATTAAACCCGATCAGTATGTATACTTCTTTGATGTTGTATAATATTGGTGTCAAAGGAGTTAATTTAAACCGGATATGATCTACGGGAACAATTTTTTTGCTGTTCAAACGGTTAAATTCTGGTTCATTGTTTCAAACATCTAAATGATGTTTAATTTGTCCTTCTATGCTTACATGATAAAAATGTCGCATTTATAGGATTGTAAACCTGATGTGATTGGAGTAGTATTTACTTGCTGCTGATAGTAACTACTTGTATCCACTGATTTCTATGCCTCATTTTGCTTGTTTTACTTTATTTATGCACACAGACTACCTACAAGTTAATGTGCTTTTAGATTTGCCTTTATTTTGCTCCTTACCATATTGTTTGATAACTTGCAGATGTTGTACTTCATTCGTGTTTCGTCGTGGGCTCCAAGGAGTGAAGAAGCATTGAGTTCTAGCTCATTGGAGCTAGTTATATTCTGATAGATAGTTATATTTTGATATTTAGTTGTGTTCTTGGTGGCTGTAAACCTGATGTGAAGTATGTTCGATTATAAATGTGGTGTATGTTTGATTGTAAGGTGCCAAATTTGGTTGTTGAAGTATTACTTCTATTTTTAGTCAGTTCTGGTTTAAATATTTGTTTTTATTTACAGGAAAATCAAAATTTGAAGAACATGACTCTGACCATTGGGACCCACTCAAACCCATCTGACTATTGGATCTGTCTTAAAAAAAGAAATGTAACTAAAAAAAGAAATGTAACTATTGAGCCAAAAAGGCCATGGCCCAAAAACGAAAGGCCCAATTGTTGGGTCAGGCCAATGTAGAAATCCAAACTATTAGAAAAAATAACCCATGTAGCTAGAAAAAATATACAGTAAAGAGGCTAAATTGTTGGGCTGGGCCCATGTAGAAAATCGAATTGGACCAGGCTGAATCTTGTGCCACATCAGATTGCCACGCTGGATGCCTATGTGGCCTGGGGAGGTTGCTAGTGACCAAAACGCCATAGTAGACATATTTTGGTCATAAACGTCTACGACCATTCTAGAAGAAAGGTCGCTATAGTCAGTTTACGACTGCCAGCTTTTGACCTTATGTTTTTTGTCACAAAAAGGTCACAAATTGAAAACAGTGACCATTCAGTGACCAATAGTGCTGGTCACAAGTTGACATATTTCTTGTAGTGGGAGTGACAGTATCATGGGCCGATTTATCCAAGTTTCAAGGAAGGCGGCTTATGAAGCCTGGATCCATCTGACTCTGTAAACTGTACTCTCGAATGAGAAGCCGCCGTTTGAACCTTAACGAAGATCAGATCTTGGTGGAATACGCCATAAATACTGATCGTTAAGAGTTCGGCGGGTCAATCAGGATGACCTGATGGAGTTGAAGCAGCTGGTGTTACAGGTAGGACGACCCGGTCAGAGTTGTTCTCTTCGGTCGAATATGCCTATGTTTGAACAAACTTGGTTAAGAGGGTAGTAACGTTATGTTCTCTTCGGTCGAATACGCCTATGTTTGAATAGGAAGCCCCCAAGTGACATACTTCCAAACGTGGCGTTGAGCCGATCAAGAGGGTACCGACAGCTATGTTCTCTTTGGTGAATACACCTATGTTTGAACATGAAGCCCCCAAGTGACCCTATAACCATTTTGCCTTGCGCCGATCACGTGGGTACTGACAGCTATGCTCGATGAGCAGGAAGCCCCCAAGTGATCATATAAGTTTTGGCATTGTGCCTGATCAAGAGGGTACTGACAGCTATGCTCAATGAGCAGGAAGCCCCCAAGTGATCATATAAGTTTTGGCATTGCGTCGATCAAGAGGGTACTGACAATTATGCTCAATGAGCAGGAAGCCCACAAGTGATCATTAGGGACCTATGTTTGAGTTGTGCTATGCATCCAACTCTCTTTGGTCCTGGAAGTTGTGGGCGTCAAGCCTCTTAAATGATGATAAAGACTTAGCTTTGAATAAGTAAAACGATAGAGGCCCTGAATTGTCAGGGAAGCCGTCTTTATTATACTGCTTATAATATATACATCTGATAACTATGTACATCATGAGAGCCGGAGGCTCAAGTATAGTAGGGCCGAAGATGAGCAATGTTCCATGGCCGACGGGTCTCCTCCTCCGATATGCATGAGTCCTTGTTGTCTCGAACGTCGATAAGGTAGTATGACCCATTATGTAGATTCTTGCTGACCACAAAAGGTCCTTCCCAAGGTGGTGATAACTTGTACATATCTGTCTGATCTTGGATGAGTCGGAGCACTAAGTCGCCTTCTTGAAAGGTTCTGGTTTTGACCCGGTGGTTGTGATAACGCCGTAGGTCTTGCTGGTAAATCACCGAACGAGCCGATGCGAGGTCACGCTCCTCATCCAATAAGTCAAGTGTGTCTTGATGCGCCTTTTCATTGTCGGCCTCAACATAAGCCGCCACCCGGGGTGAACTGTGACGGATGTCACTAGGGAGAACCGCATCTGCCCCCTAAACCATGATGAAGGGTGTGTAACCCGTAAACCTGTTGGGTGTTGTGTTGATGCTCCATAACACTGAAGGCAACTCCTCCACCCAACAACCCGGTGTTCTCTGTAAAGGAACCATAAGTCGGGGCTTGATACCTCGCAGAATCTCCTGATTTTCTCGATCTGCTCGCCCATTGGATTGAGGGTGAGCTACAGAGGAAACATCAAGCTGGATATGCTCTCGTTGACAAAATTCTTCCATAGCACCTTTATAAATATTAGTGCCATTATCTGTTATGATGTTGTGCGGAAAGCCAAAACGGAAGATCACCTTCTTCATGAATTGAACCGTCGTTGCTGCATCACATTTACTAACCGGCTCTGCTTCAATCCACTTAGTAAACTTATCAACCGCCACCAAGAGGTGGGTCTTTTTATCCTTGGACCTTTTGAAAGGCCCAACCATATCAAGCCCCCAAGTTGCAAATGGCCAAGTAATTGGAATCATCCTCAATTCTTGAACCGGCACATGAGCTCGTCGTGCAAATTTCTGACAGCCGTCACATCTGCTTACCAAATCCTCAGCATCAGCATGAGTCGTTAGCCAATAAAACCCATGACGGAAAGTCTTGGCTACCAGAGATTTAGAGCCGGCATGATGAGCACAATCTTCTTCATGGATTTCTCGTAAAATCTCACAGCCTTCTTTAGGAGAGACGCGATGTTGAAACGCTCCTATAATGCTGCGATGGTGCAACTCTCCATTGATAATCGTCATTGACTTAGACCGCCGGGTTATCTGCCTGGCCAAGACCTCATCCTCCAGCAACTCACCCCGGGCCATGTAAGCCAAATACGGAACCGTACAATCAGGAATAGCATGGAGAGATGCCACCAATTGTGCTTCTGGGTCAGGAACAGCAAGGTCCTCCTCTGTAGGCACTTTCACAGATGGGTTAAGCAGAATATCCAAAAACGTATTAGGTGGCACCGGCTTACACTGAGATCCTAGCCGTCTTAAAGTATCAGCCGCCTCGTTCTTCCGGCGATCAATATGTTCAACTTGGTAACCCTTGAAATGACCTGCAATGGCATCAACCTCCCGGCGATAAGCCACCATAAGAGGATCCTTGGAATCCCAAATGCCTGAAACTTGCTGAGCCACCAGATCTGAATCGCCAAAACACCTCACCCGGCTTAAGCTCATCTCCTTAGCCATTCGAAGACCATGGAGTAAGGCCTCATACTCTGCTGCATTGTTAGTACAGGGGAACATTAACCGAAGAACATAGGAAAACTTGTCACCTTGTGGGGAAGTCAAAACAACTCCAGCCCCCGAGCCCTCCAGCTGTTTGGATCCATCAAAGTGGATAGTCCAATATGTGTTATCCGGTTCTTCCTCGGGCGTCTGCAACTCTGTCCAATCATTGATGAAATCCACCAGTGCTTGGGACTTGATGGTTGTACGCGACATATACTTTAAACCGTGAGGACCGAGCTCAATGGCCCATTTAGCAACCTGGCATGTGGCTTCTCTGCTTTGAATGATATCTCCTAAAGGAGCAGAACTTACCACAGTGATAGGATGACCTTGAAAATATTGCTTAAGCTTCCGGCTTGCCATAGAAACCCCATATACAAGCTTCTGCCAGTGTGGATATCTCTGTTTGGACTCGATAAGCACCTCACTGATATAATAAACCGGCCGTTGAACCAGATATTCTTTGCTTGCCTCCTTCCTTTCCACCAAAATAGCTACACTAACGGCCCAGCTATTAGCAGCCACATATAACAACAAAGGCTCTTTATCAACAGGGGCAACAAGCACGGGCGGCTCAGCCAACTGTTTCTTCAGATCCTTAAACGCCCTATCAACAACATCACTCCAAACAAAATGATCCATCTTTTTCATCATCTGGTAAAGGGGAATAACCTTCTCACCCAGCCGGCTTATGAACCGACTCAAAGCCGCAATACGACCCGCCAGTCGCTGAACATCATTGACACACGCCGGTTTAGCCAAAGACGTAATGGCTTTGATCTTCTCCGGGTTAGCTTCAATGCCTCTGTTAGAAATCGGAAATCCCAATAGCTTGCCTGCTGGCACAACAAAGACACATTTGGCCGGGTTAAGCATCATTTTGTAGACCCAGAGAATGTCAAATGTCTCTTTCAAATCGTCAATCAAGGTCTCTTTCTCTCTTGACTTCACCACAATGTCATCTACATAAGCATGAACATTGCGCCCAATCTGATTGTGAAGGCAATTTTGTACACACCACTGATAAGTCTCCTGGGCGCTCTTGAGCCCAAAAGGCATAGACACATAGCAGAAGGCTCCAAACGGAGTAACGAAAGTTGTCTTCTTCTGGTCCTTAACTGCCATTTTGATGTGATGATAACTAGAATAAGCATCCAAAAAACTCAAACGCTCACAACCCGCCGTAGCATCAATGATTTGATCAATACGAGGGAGAGCAAACGGATCAGCCGGGAAAGCCTTGTTTAAGTCTGTGTAATCCACACACATTCGCCAAGTGCCGTTCTTTTTGAGTACCAACACCGGATTAGCCAGCCACTCAGGATGAAAAACTTCAATGATAAATCCGGCCGCCAAAAGCCGGGCCACTTCCTCACCAATGGCCTTGCACTTCTCCTTGTTAAACCGGCGAAGAAATTGCTTGACCGGTTTAACCTTTGGATCAATATTAAGAGTGTGCTCAGTGAGTTCCCTGGGTACACCCGGCATGTCTGAAGGCTTCCATGCAAAGATGTCCCGGTTCTCACGGATGAACTCGATGAGTGCTCTTTCCTATTTTGGATCCAGATTAGCGCTGATGTTGAACTGCTTAGGTGAGTTGCCAGGGACGAAATCAACCATCTTAGTATCATCCGCCGATTTAAATTTTAACAAAGGTTCATGCTCAGTGGTTGGTTTCTTCAAGGATGTCATGTCCGCCGGGTCAACATTGTCTTTGTAAAATTTCAACTCCTCCGTTGCACAAACTGATTCAGCATAAGCCGCATCTCCTTCCTCACATTCCAAGGCCACCTTGCGACTCCCATACACTGTGATGGTGCCCTTATAACCTGGCATTTTAAGCTGCAAGTAGACATAACAGGGCCTCGCCATGAATTTAGAATAAGCCGGCTGGCCGAACAGAGCATGGTAAGGGCTTTTGATCTTGACCACTTCAAAGGTTAACGTCTCAGACCTGGAATCATACTCATCTCTAAAGGCAACTTATAATGATATCTTACCCACTGGGTAGGCTGATTTACCTGGCACGACACCATGGAAGACAATATTTGACAGTTTAAGGTTCTTATCTGTCAGTCCCATGCGTCGGAAGGTCTCGTAATATAGGATGTTAATGCTGCTACCCCCATCCATGAGCACCTTAGTAAACTTATAAACCCCAACTTGAGGCGCCACCACCAAAGCCAGATGACCCGGATTATCAACCCGAGGTGGATGATCCTATCGACTCCATACAATAGGCTGCTTTGACCATCACAGATAACGCGGAACCGCCGGCTCAATTGTGTTTAGGGCCCTCTTATGAAGTTTTTGGTCCCGATTACATAAGCTAGTGGTGAAGACATGATATTTCCCAGTATTCAATTGTTTTGGATTGCTCTGATAACCGGACTGCTGCTGTTGATTCCCCTGACTATTCTGCTGATTGTAACCACCCTGGTTACCGTGACCTTGAAATCCGGAACTTGAGCCGCCGCCTCCATGACCCGGACCGTGAGAGCCGGACCCTGATCCACCATTTGGGCCATGGTGGCGCTGGATGGACTCCCGAAAGATTCTCATTATGCTGCAATCCTTCCACGAATGAGTCCCGTTTATGATCCGTGTCGTGTTTTGGACACGACTGGTTTAACATTGCTTCAAGGTTGAATCCTGCCCTTGGAGCCGGCGGCCCCTGCGGCCCCCTACGGCGCTGGTCATTATTGCGTGCACATGTGTTAGCCACAAAGTCATTAGCCTTGCGCTTACCGTTGCCACCCTGACTGGTAGAGTTGTACTGTTGTCCCTTCATGCCATTACTCTTCTTTCCCTTTCCCGATCTTTTCATCCTCTGAATCAGGGTCCTTGGTACCATCAAAGTCGGCATACTTAACTAGAGCCGCCATCAGCTCCCTCATGTCGTTGCAATGACGCTTGAGCCGCCCAAGCTTCTGTTTGAGCGGAATGAACCGGCAATTTTTCTCCAACATCAGAACCGCTGAGGCGACGTTGATGTTATCTGAAGAATGTATGATGGTTGAGACCGGCGCATCCAGCTGGTCGTGGACTCGCCCTCGGCCTGAACGAAAGAAACCAAATCCACAATCGACATAGGCTACTTGCACGCTTTGAAATTTTGGATAAACCGGGCCTTCAACTCCGCCCATGACCCGATGGAATTAGCCGGCAATCCCTTCAACCAGGTGCGAGTCGTCCCTTCTAACATCATGGTGAAGTACTTGGCGTAAGCAGCTTCACTAATGTCCAGCATCTCCATGGCCATCTCATAACTCTCCACCCATGCCTCAGGGGGTTGATCGGTTGTGTAATTAAGCACCTTATGAGGGCCTTTGAAGTCCTTGGGCAGATGCTCGTTTCGTATAGCTGCTGTTAGACACGGCATACCGAAAGCCTTGGAAGTCACACCTGCCTCAATTGAAGCTGTCGGGTAAACCGACATGTGCTGACGAGCCTCCTGTTGAGCCGCCAGCTCAGCCACCCGACGTGCTCTAGCCTGGTCCACCAAATCCTGTGCATTGACTCCATTGCGTGTCGGGTCATGTCCATGAGGTTGGTTAAGGCGTCGTTCAATACTTGAGACCGCTGGTGAGTCAATGCGCCTGTTGTAACTCCGGCTTGGACGAGGGGTCCCATGAATCCGATCACGGCTATAAGAGTAAGCCTACTGCTGCACTAGAGCTGTTTGAAGAAGCTCCCTGGCCCTTCGGGTTTCAACCGCTGCTGGAGTTTCACCCTCGTCGAGCAGAGACGCCAATCGTGTAGCTGCACAATCATGTTGTCCAAAGGGGTGGAGTACTGACCCGACGGTGTCATCACATGCTGAGGCGGAGTGCTGTTCATACGTGGCTGGCTGGGCGGTTGAACTATTCGGTTCACCACCGGCGGATTACTGGCCCCAGGTCCAGGGGTGTTGAAGAGGTCCCTTGACTCATAAACCAAGGGGCAAACGACTCTGTTGCTTCCTCCTCAAGACTTCATGTTAGGCGTTCTGATCTACCCTAGGCCAATATGAATCTGCTTGAATCCGCTGTGCTTGGGCGTCCAAAACTGCCTGTTCTGCGGCCATCCTAGTGTTCTCTGCTGCTAAGTCTGCCTTAGCTTGCGCTATTCCATCACGTAATTTAGCCACTTCTACCTTCTATTGCTCCTGGTTTTCTAGGGTTACCTCAACCTCATTAGAGTCGCCAGAGCATCCAGAAGGTCTGTTAAGACTTGAGCCGGCGGGCGAGCTGAACCACCAGGCCTAGCTGTCGTGACCGCAGCCGCACCAGAAGTAATAGCCGCGATAGCTGCCGGGCCAAGAACCGGTTGTGTGCCAGCCATGAAGATTGCCACCCTGTTTGGCGGCTAAGAGGGGTCTGGAATACTATCGCCATTGGAACAGCCCCCAAGCCTTCCATCACGTAGCTGATACATAGAATTGGTCTCGCCTGTGGACTCATGCTACCTCTTGAGCACTTCGTTGGTGTTTCCCTTGAACAGGAAAGGGTGATGCAGCAAAGTAGCGTAAGTATTTCCCTCAGTGTTTGAGAACCAAGGTACCAATCTAGTAGGAGGCCACACGCAAGTCCCTCGTACCTGCACAAACAAATAAGAACCTTGCAACCAACACGATAAAGGGGTTGTCAATCCCTTCACGGTCACTTACGAGAGTGAATCTGATAGAGATGATAAGATAATATTTTTGGTATTTTTATGATAAAGATTGAAAGTAAAGATTGCAAAATAAAATAGATTGGAAACTTATATGATAAAAGATAGACCCGGGGGGCATAGGTTTCACTAGTGGCTTCTCTCAAGATAGCATAGGTATTACGGTGGGTGAACAAATTACTGTCGAGCAACTGATAGAAAAGCAAATAATTATGAGAATATCTAAGCATGATCATGTATATAGGCATCACTGTTGGAAATATGCCTTAGAGGCAATAATAAAAGCATTATTATTATATTTCCTTATTCATGATAATTGTCTTTATTCATGCTATAATTGTGTTATCCGGAAATCGTAATACATGTGTGAATAATAGACACCAACATGTCCCTAGTAAGCCTCTAGGTGACTAGCTCGTTGATCAACATATACTCATGGTTTCCTGACTATGGACATTGGATGTCATTGATAACAAGATCACATCATTAGGAGAATGATGTGATGGACAAGACCCAATCCTAAACATAGCACAAGATCGTATAGTTCGTTTGCTAGAGTTTTCCAATGTCAAGTATCTTTTCCTTAGACCATGAGATCGTGTAACTCCCGGATACCGTAGGAGTGCTTTGGGTGTACCAAACGTCACAACGTAACTGGGTGACTATAAAGGTATACTACGGGTATCTCTGAAAGTGTCTGTTGGGTTGACACGGATCAAGACTGGGATTTGTCACTCCGTGTGACGGAGAGGTATCACTGGGCCCACTCGGTAATGCATCATCATAATGAGCTCAAAGTGACCAAGTGTCTGGTCACGGGATCATGCATTACAGTACGAGTAAAGTGACTTGCCGGTAACGAGATTGAACGAGGTATTGGGATACCGACGATCGAATCTCGGGCAAGTAACATACCGATTGACGAAGGGAATTGTATACGGGGTTGCTTGAATCCTCGACATCGTGGTTCATCCGATGAGATCATCGAGGAGCATGTGGGAGCCAACATGGGTATCCAGATCCCGCTGTTGGTTATTGACCGGAGAGCGATCTCGGTCATGTCTACATGTCTCCCGAACCCGTAGGGTCTACACACTTAAGGTTCGGTGACGCTAGGGTTGTAGGGATATGTATATGCAGTAACCCGAATGTTGTTAGGAGTCCCGGATGAGATCCCGGACGTCACGAGGAGTTCCGGAATGGTCCGGAGGTAAAGAATTATATATGGGAAGTCTTGTTTTGGTCACCGGAAAGGTTTCGCGCATTATCGGTATTGTACCGGGAGTGCCGAAAGGGGTCCAGGGGTCCACCAAGGGGGTCCACCTGCCCCTGGGGGGCACATGGGCTGTAGGGGTGTGCGCCTTGGCCTATATGGGCCAAGGGCACCAGCCCCAAGAGGCCCATGCGCCAAGAGATGAGGGAAAGGAAGAGTCCTAAAGGGGGAAGGCACCTCCTAGGTGCCTTGGGGAGGATGGACTCCTCCCTGGCCGCACCCTTCCTTGGAGGAAGGGCTAAGGCTGCGCCCCCCCCTCTCCCTTGGACCTATATATAGTGGGGGGAAGGGAGGGCAGCCACACCTAAGCCCTGGCGCCTCCCTCTCCCTCTCCAACACCTCTTCCTCCGTAGAGCTTGGTGAAGCCCTGACGGAGTACTGCAGCTTCACCACCACCACGCCGTCGTGCTGCTGCTGGAGCCATCTTCCTCAACCTCTCCTTCCCCTTGCTGGATTAAGAAGGAGGAGACGTCACGCTGACCGTACGTGTGTTGAACACGGAGGTGCCGTCCGTTCGGCGCTTGGATCTCCGGTGATTTGGATCACGTCGAGTACGCCTTCCTCATCCCCGTTCTTTGAACGCTTCCGCGCGTGATCTACAAAGGTATGTAGATGCAATCCGATCACTCGTTGCTAGATGAACTCCTAGATGGATCTTGGTGAAACCGTAGGAAAACTTTTGTTTTCTGCAACGTTCCCCAATAGTGGCATCATGAGCTAGGTCTATGCGTAGTTCTCTTGCACGAGTAGAACACAATTTGTTGTGGGCGTTGATGTTGTCAACTTTCTTGCCGCTACTAGTCTTATCTTGCTTCAACGGTATTGTGGGATGAAGCGGCCCGGACCAACCTTACACGTACGCTTACGTGAGACCGGTTCCACCGACTAACATGCACAAGTTGCATAAGGTGGCTGGCGGGTGTCTGTCTCTCCCACTTTAGTTGGAGCGGATTCGATGAAAAGGGTCCTTATGAAGGGTAAATAGAAGTTGACAAATCACGTTGTGGCTTTCACGTAGGTAAGAAAACGTTCTTGCTAGAACCCTTTTGCAGCCACGTAAAACTTGCAACAACAATTAGAGGACGTCTAACTTGTTTTTGCAGCAAGTGTTCTGTGATGTGATATGGCCAAAGTTGTGATGAATGATGAATGATATATATGTGATGTATGAGATGTTCATGCTATTGTAATAAGAATCACGACTTGCATGTCGATGAGTATGACAACCGGCAGGAGCCATAGGAGTTGTCTTTATTTTTTGTATGACCTGCGTGTCATTGAGAAACGCCATGTAAATTACTTTACTTTATTGCTAAACGCGTTAGCCGTAGTAGTAGAAGTAATAGTTGGCGAGCAACTTCATGGAGACACGATGATGGAGATCATGATGATGGAGATCATGGTGTCATGCCGGTGACAAGATGATCATGGAGCCCCAAGATGGAGATCAAAGGAGCTATGTGATATTGGCCATATCATGTCACTATTATTGTTTGATTGCATGTGATGTTTATCATGTTTCTGCATCTTGTTTACTTAGAACGACGGTAGTAAATAAGATGATCCCTCATAATAATTTCAAGAAAGTGTTCCCCCTAACTGTGCACCGTTGCGACAGTTCGTTGTTTCGAAGCACCACGTGATGATCGGGTGTTAGATTCTAACGTTCACATACAACGGGTGTAAGACAGATTTACACATGCAAACACTTAGGTTGACTTGACGAGCCTAGCATGTACAGACATGGCCTCGGAACACAGAAGACCGAAAGGTCGAGCATGAGTCGTATAGAAGATACGATCAACATGAAGATGTTCACCGATGTTGACTAGTCCGTCTCACGTGATGATCGGACACGGCCTAGTTAACTCGGATCATGTTATACTTAGATTACTGGAGGGATGTCTATCTAAGTGGGAGTTCATTGAATAATTTGATTAGATGAACTTAATTATCATGAACTTAGTCTAAAATTTTTACAATATGTCTTGTAGATCAAATGGCCAACGTAGTCCTCAACTTCAACGCGTTCCTAGAGAAAACCAAGCTGAAAGACGATGGCAGCAACTACACGGACTGGGTCCGGAACCTGAGGATCATCCTCATAGCTGCCAAGAAAGATTATGTCCTACAAGCACCGCTAGGTGACGCACCTGTTCTCCCTGCAGAACAAGACGTTATGAACGCTTGGCAGGCACGTACCGATGACTACTCCCTCGTTCAGTGCGGCATGCTTTACAGCTTAGAGCCGGGGCTCCAAAAGCGTTTTGAGAGACACGGAGCATATGAGATGTTCGAAGAGCTGAAAATGGTTTTCCAAGCTCATGCCCGGGTCGAGAGATATCAAGTCTCCGACAAGTTCTTCAGCTGTAAGATGGAGGAAAACAGTTCTGTCAGTGAGCACATACTCACTATGTCTGGGTTGCATAACCGCTTGACTCAGCTGGGAGTTAATCTCCCGGATGACGCGGTCATTGACAGAATCCTTCAGTCGCTTCCACCGAGCTACAAGAGCTTTGTGATGAACTTCAATATGCAGGGGATGGAAAAGACCATTCCTGAAGTATTTGCAATGCTGAAATCAGCAGAGGTAGAAGTCAAAAAGGAACATCAAGTGTTGATGGTGAATAAAACCACTAAGTTCAAGAAGGGCAAGGGAAAGAAAGCTTTCAAGAAGGACGGCAAGGGAGTTGCCGCGCCCGGCAAGCAAGCTGCCGGGAAGAAGCCAAAGAATGGACCCAAGCCCGAGACTGAGTGCTTTTATTGCAAGGAAAGTGGTCACTGGAAGCGGAACTGCCCCAAATACTTAGCGGACAAGAAGGCCGGCAAAACGAAAGGTATATGTGATATACATGTAATTGATGTGTACCTTACCAGTACTCGTAGTAGCTCCTGGGTATTTGATACCGGTGCGGTTGCTCACATTTGTAACTCAAAACAGGAGCTGCGGAATAAGCGGAGACTGGCGAAGGACGAGGTGACGATGCGCGTCGGGAATGGTTCCAAGGTCAATGTGATCGCCGTCGGCACGCTACCTCTACATTTACCTTCGGGATTAGTTTTAAACCTTAATAATTGTTATTTAGTGCCAGCTTTGAGCATGAACATTGTATCAGGATCTCGTTTAATTCGAGATGGCTACTCATTTAAATCCGAGAATAATGGTTGTTCTATTTATATGAGAGATATGTTTTATGGTCATGCTCCGATGGTGAATGGTTTATTCTTAATGAATCTCGAGCGTAATGCTACACATGTTCATAGTGTGAGTACCAAAAGATGTAAGATTGATAATGATAGTCCCACATACTTGTGGCACTGCCGCCTTGGTCACATAGGTGTCAAACGCATGAAGAAGCTCCATGCTGATGGACTTTTAGAGTCTCTTGATTACGAATCATTTGACACGTGCGAACCATGCCTCATGGGTAAAATGACCAAGACTCCGTTCTCAGGAACAATGGAGCGAGCAACCAACTTATTGGAAATCATACATACTGATGTGTGCGGTCCAATGAGTGTTGAGGCTCGCGGTGGCTATCGTTATGTTCTCACCCTCACTGATGACTTGAGTAGATATGGGTATGTCTACTTAATGAAACACAAGTCTGAGACCTTTGAAAAGTTCAAGGAATTTCAGAGTGAGGTTGAGAATCAACGTGACAGGAAAATCAAGTTCCTGCGATCAGATCGTGGAGGAGAATACTTGAGTCACGAGTTTGGCACACACTTAAGAAAATGTGGAATAGTTTCACAACTCACGCCGCCTGGAACACCTCAGCGTAATGGTGTGTCCGAACGTCGTAATCGCACTCTATTAGATATGGTGCGATCTATGATGTCTCTTACCGATTTACCGCTATCTTTTTGGGGCTATGCTTTAGAGACTGCCGCATTCACTTTAAATAGGGCTCCGTCGAAATCCGTTGAGACGACACCGTATGAATTATGGTTTGGGAAGAAACCTAAGCTGTCGTTTCTAAAAGTTTGGGGATGCGATGCTTATGTCAAGAAACTTCAACCTGAAAAGCTCGAACCCAAGTCGGAAAAATGCGTCTTCATAGGATACCCTAAAGAAACTATTGGGTATACCTTCTACCTCAGATCCGAAGGCAAGATCTTTGTTGCCAAGAATGGATCCTTTCTAGAGAAGGAGTTTCTCTCGAAAGAAGTAAGTGGGAGGAAAGTAGAACTTGATGAAGTATTACCTCTTGAACCGGAAAATGGCGCAACTCAAGAAAATGTTCCTGAGGTGCCTGCACCGACTAGAGAGGAAGTTAATGATGATGATCAGGATACTTCTGATCAAGCTCCTACTGAAATTCGAAGGTCCACAAGGACACGTTCCGCACCAGATTGGTACGGCAACCCTGTCTTGGAAATCATGTTGTTAGACAACGGTGAACCTTCGAACTATGAAGAAGCGATGGCGGGCCCGGATTCCGACAAATGGCTGGAAGCCATGAAATCCGAGATAGGATCCATGTATGAAAACGAAGTATGGACTTTGACTGACTTGCCCGTAGAGCGGCGAGCCATAGAAAATAAATGGATCTTTAAGAAGAAGACAGACGCGGATGGTAATGTGACCATCTATAAAGCTCGGCTTGTCGCTAAGGGTTATCGACAAGTTCAAGGGGTTGACTACGATGAGACTTTCTCACCGGTAGCGAAGCTAAAGTCCGTCCGAATCATGTTAGCAATTGCCGCATTCTACGATTATGAGATATGGCAAATGGACGTCAAAACGGCATTCCTTAATGGTTTCCTTAAGGAAGAATTGTATATGATGCAGCCGGAAGGTTTTGTCGATCCTAAATATGCTGACAAGGTGTGCAAGCTCCAACGCTCGATTTATGGGCTGGTGCAAGCATCTCGGAGTTGGAACATTCGCTTTGATGAGATGATCAAAGCGTTTGGGTTTATGCAGACTTATGGAGAAGCCTGCGTTTACAAGAAAGTGAGTGGGAGCTCTGTAGCATTTCTCATATTATATGTAGATGACATACTTTTGATGGGAAATGATATAGAGCTTTTGGACAGCATTAAGGCCTACTTGAATAAGAGTTTTTCAATGAAGGACCTTGGAGAAGCTGCTTATATATTAGGCATCAAGATCTACAGAGATAGATCAAGACGCCTCATAGGTCTTTCACAAAGCACATACCTTGACAAGATATTGAAGAAGTTCAATATGGATCAGTCTAAGAAGGGGTTCTTGCCTGTATTGCAAGGTGTGAAATTGAGCTCAGCTCAATGTCCGACCACGGCAGAAGATATAGAAGAGATGAGTGTCATCCCCTATGCCTCAGCCATAGGGTCTATTATGTATGCCATGCTGTGTACCAGACCTGATGTAAACCTTGCCGTAAGTTTGGTAGGAAGGTACCAAAGTAATCCCGGCAAGGAACACTGGACAGCGGTCAAGAATATCCTGAAGTACCTGAAAAGGACTAAGGAAATGTTTCTCGTTTATGGAGGTGACGAAGAGCTCGTCGTAAAAGGTTACGTCGACGCTAGCTTCGACACAGATCTGGATGACTCTAAGTCACAAACCGGATACGTGTATATTTTGAATGGTGGGGCAGTAAGCTGGTGCAGTTGCAAGCAGAGCGCGTGGCGGGATCTACATGTGAAGCGGAGTACATGGCAGCCTCGGAGGCAGCGCATGAAGCAATTTGGGTGAAGGAGTTCATCACCGACCTAGGAGTCATACCCAATGCGTCGGGGCCAATCAAACTCTTCTGTGACAACACTGGAGCTATTGCACTTGCCAAGGAGCCCAGGTTTCACAAGAAGACCAGGCACATCAAGCGTCGCTTCAACTCCATTCGTGAAAATGTTCAAGATGGAGACATAGATATTTGTAAAGTACATACGGACCTGAATGTAGCAGATCCGTTGACTAAACCTCTCCCTAGAGCAAAACATGATCAACACCAGAATTCCATGGGTGTTCGATTCATCACAATGTAACTAGATTATTGACTCTAGTGCAAGTGGGAGACTGTTGGAAATATGCCCTAGAGGCAATAATAAAAGCATTATTATTATATTTCCTTATTCATGATAATTGTCTTTATTCATGCTATAATTGTGTTATCCGGAAATCGTAATACATGTGTGAATAATAGACACCAACATGTCCCTAGTAAGCCTCTAGGTGACTAGCTCGTTGATCAACAGATAGTCATGGTTTCCTGACTATGGACATTGGATGTCATTGATAACGAGATCACATCATTAGGAGAATGATGTGATGGACAAGACCCAATCCTAAACATAGCACAAGATCGTATAGTTCGTTTGCTAGAGTTTTCCAATGTCAAGTATCTTTTCCTTAGACCATGAGATCGTGTAACTCCCGGATACCGTAGGAGTGCTTTGGGTGTACCAAACGTCACAACGTAACTGGGTGACTATAAAGGTATACTACGGGTATCTCCGAAAGTGTCTGTTGGGTTGACACGGATCAAGACTGGGATTTGTCACTCCGTGTGACGGAGAGGTATCACTGGGCCCACTCGGTAATGCATCATCATAATGAGCTCAAAGTGACCAAGTGTCTGGTCACGGGATCATGCATTACGGTACGAGTAAAGTGACTTGCCGGTAACGAGATTGAACGAGGTATTGGGATACCGACGATCGAATCTCGGGCAAGTAACATACCGATTGACGAAGGGAATTGTATACGGGGTTGCTTGAATCCTCGACATCGTGGTTCATCCGATGAGATCATCGAGGAGCATGTGGGAGCCAACATGGGTATCCAGATCCCGCTATTGGTTATTGACCGGAGAGCGATCTCGGTCATGTCTACATGTCTCCCGAACCCGTAGGGTCTACACACTTAAGGTTCGGTGACGCTAGGGTTGTAGGGATATGTATATGCAGTAACCCGAATGTTGTTCGGAGTCCCGGATGAGATCCCGGACGTCACGAGGAGTTCCGGAATGGTCCGGAGGTAAAGAATTATATATGGGAAGTCTTGTTTTGGTCACCGGAAAGGTTTCGCGCATTATCGGTATTGTACCGGGAGTGCCGAAAGGGGTCCAGGGGTCCACCAAGGGGGTCCACCTGCCCCGGGGGGCCACATGGGCTGTAGGGGTGTGCGCCTTGGCCTATATGGGCCAAGGGCACCAGCCCCAAGAGGCCCATGCGCCAAGAGATGAGGGAAAGGAAGAGTCCTAAAGGGGGAAGGCACCTCCTAGGTGCCTTGGGGAGGATGGACTCCTCCCTGGCCGCACCCTTCCTTGGAGGAAGGGCCAAGGCTGCGCCCCCCCCCCCTCTCCCTTGGCCCTATATATAGTGGGGGGAAGGGAGGGCAGCCACACCTAAGCCCTGGCACCTCCCTCTCCCTCTCCAACACCTCCTCCTCCTCCGTAGAGCTTGGCGAAGCCCTCACGGAGTACTGCAGCTTCACCACCACCACACCGTCGTGCTGCTGCTGGAGCCATCTTCCTCAACCTCTCCTTCCCCTTGCTGGATCAAGAAGGAGGAGACGTCACGCTGACCGTACGTGTGTTGAACACGGAGGTGCCGTCCGTTCGGCGCTAGGATCTCCGGTGATTTGGATCACATCGAGTACGCCTTCCTCATCCCCGTTCTTTGAACGCTTCCGTGCGTGATCTACAAAGGTATGTAGATGCAATCCGATCACTCGTTGCTAGATGAACTCCTAGATGGATCTTGGTGAAACCGTAGGAAATTTTTTGTTTTCTGCAACGTTCCCCAACAATCACATCCGTGACAAGTAGACCGACTCCTGCCTGCATCTACTACTATTACTCCACACATCGACCGCTATCCAGCATGCATCGAGAGTATTAAGTTCATAAGAACATAGTAACGCATTAGGTAAGATGACATGATGTAGAGGGATAAACTCAAGCAATATGATGTAAACCCCATCTTTTTTATCCTCGATGGCAACAATACAATACGTGCCTTGCTGCCCCTGCTGTCACTGGGAAAGGACACCGCAAGATTGAACCCAAAGCTAAGCACTTCTCCCATTGCAAGAAAGATCAATCTAGTAGGCCAAACCAAACTGATAATTCGAAGAGACTTGCAAAGATAACCAATCATACATAAAAGATTTCAGAGAAGAATCAAATATTGTTCATAGATAGACTTGATCATAAACCCACAATTCATCGGATCTCGACAAACACACCACAAAAAGAGATACATTGAATAGATCTCCAAGAAGATCGAGGAGAACATTGTATTGAGATCCAAAGAGAGAGAAGAAGCCATATAGCTAATAACTATGGACCTGAAGGTCTGAAATAAACTACTCACACATCACCAGACAGGCCATGGAGTTGATGTAGAGGCCCTCCATGATTGATGCCCCCTCAGGCAGAGCTCCGGAAAAGGCCCCAAGATGGGATCTCTTGGGTACAGAAGGTTGCAGTGGTGGAAATAGGGTTTCTTGGTGCTCCTGGTTGTTTTCAGGGTATATGAGTATATATAGGAGGAAGAAGTAGGTCGGTTGAGCCATGAGGGGGCCACGAGGGGGGAGGGCGCGCCCCCTGCCTCGTGGACTCCTCGTTTGTTTCTTGATGTCCATTCCAAGTCCTCTTGATCACGTTTGTTCCAAAAATAACTCTCCCGAAGGTTTCATTCCGTTTGGATTCCGTTTGATATTCCTTTTCTGTGAAACACTGAAATAGGCAAAAAAACAGCAATTTGCACTAGGCCTTGGGTTAGTAGGTTAGTCCCAAAAATAATATAAAAGTGTAAAATAAAGCCCATTAACATCCAAAACAGATAATATAATAGCATGGAACAACCAAAAATTATAGATACGTTGGAGACGTATCAAGCATCCCCAAGCTTAATTCCTGCTCGTCCTCGAGTAGGTAAATGATAAAAACAGAATTTTTGATGTGGAATGCTACCTAGCATAATTCTTAATGTAATTCTCTTTATTGTGGCATGAATATTCAGGTTCGAAAGATTCAAGACAAAAGTTTAATGTTGACATAAAAATAATAATACTTCAAGCACATTAACTAAGCAATTATGTCTTCTCAAAATAACATGGCCAAAGAAAGTTATCCCTACAAAATCATATAGTCTGGCTATTCTCTATCTTCACCACACAAAGTATTTAAATCATGCACAACCCCGATGACAAGCCAAGCAATTGTTTCATACTTTTGATGTTCTCAAACTTTTTCAATCTTCACGCAATACATGAGCGTGAGCCATGGACATAGCACTATATGTGGAATAGAATGGTGGTTGTGGATAAGACAAAAAAGGAGAAGATAGTCTCACATCAACTAGGCGTACCAATGTGCTATGGAGATGCCCATCAATAGATATCAATGTGAGTGAGTAGGGATTGCCATGCAATGGATGCACTAGAGCTATAAGTGTATGAAAGCTCAAAAAGAAACTAAGTGGGTGTGCAGCCAACTTGCTCACTCACGAAGACCTAGGGCATTTGAGGAAGCCCATCATTGGAATATACAAGCCAAGTTCTATAATGTAAAATTCCCACTAGTATATGAAAGTGATAACATATGAGACTCTCTATCATGAAGATCATGGTGCTACTTTGAAGCACAAGTGTGGAAAAAGGATAGTAACATTGTCCCTTCTCTCTTTTTCTCTCATTTTTTTATTTGGGCCTTCTTTTCTTTTTTATGTCCTCATTTTTTCGTCCGGAGTCTCATCCCGACTCGTGGGGGAATCATAGTCTCCATCATCCTTTCCTCACTTGGGACAATGCTCTAATAATGATGATCATCACACTTTATTTACTTACAACTCAAGAATTACAACTCGATATTTAGAACAAAATATGACTCTATGTGAATGCCTCTGGTGGTGTACCGGGATTGTGATGAATCAAGAGTGACATGTATGAAAAATTATGAACGGTGGCTTTGCTACAAATACGATGTCAACTACCTGATCATGCAAAGCAATATGACAATGATGAAGCATGTCGATAACGAGATTGAACTAGGTATTGAGATACCGACGATCGAATCTCGGGCAAGTAACATACCGATGACAAAGGGAACAACGTATGTTGTTATGCGGTTTGACCGATAAAGATCTTCGTAGAATATGTAGGAGCCAATATGAGCATCCAGGTTCCGCTATTGGTTATTGATCGGAGATGTGTCTCGGTTATGTCTACATAGTTCTCGAACCCATAGGGTCCGCACGCTTAACGTTACGATGACAGTTTTATTATGAGTTTATATGTTTTGATGTACCGAAGGTTGTTCGGAGTCCCGGATGTGATCACGGACATGACGAGGAGTCTCGAAATGGTCGAGACATGAAGATTGATATATTGGAAGCCTATATTTGGATATCGGAAGTGTTCCGGGTGAAATCGGGATTTTACCGGACTACCGGGAGGTTACCGGAACCCCCGGGAGCTTAATGGGCCTACATGGGCTTTAGTGGAAAAGGAGGGCAGCAGGAGGAGTATGGGGCGCGCCTCCCTAGGCCCAAACCGAATTGGTTTAGGGCAAGGGGGCCGGGCCCCCTCTTCCCTTCTTCCCCCTCCCAAGTCCTAATCCAAATAGGAAAGGGGGGAGTCCTACTCCCGGTGGGAGTAGGACTCCTCCTGGCGCGCCTAACCCTGGCCGGCCGCACCCCCCCTTTCTCCTTTATATATAGGGGCAGGGGGCACCCTAGAGACACGACATTAGATTATTGATCTCTTAGCCGTGTGCGGTGCCCCCCTCCACCATAGTCCACCTCGATAATACTGTAGCGGTGCTTAGGCAAAGCCGTGCGTTGGTAGAACATCAACATCGTCACCATGCCGTCGTGCTGACGAAACTCTCCCTCAACACTCGGCTGGATCGGAGTTCGAGGGATGTCATTGGGCTGAACGTGTGATGAACTCGGAGGTGCCGTACGTTCGGTACTTGATCGGTCGGATCGTGAAGACGTACGACTACATCAACCGCGTTGTGCTAACGCTTCCGCTTTCGGTCTACGAGGGTACATGGACAACACTCTCCCCTCTCATTGCTATGCATCACCATGATCTTGCGTGTGCGTAGGAATTTTTTTGAAATTACTACGTTCCCCAACAGTGGCATCCGAGCCTGGTTTTATGCGTTGATGTAATATGCACGAGTAGAACACAAGTGAGTTGTGGGCGATATAAGTCATACCACTTACCAGCATGTCACACTTTGGTTCGGCGGTATTGTTGGATGAAGCGGCTCGGACCGACATTACGCGTATGCTTACACGAGACTGGTTCTACCGACGTGCTTTGCACACAGGTGGCTGGCGGGTGTCAGTTTCTCCAACTTTAGTTGAACCAAGTGTGGCTATGCCCGGTCCTTGCGAAGGTTAAAACAGCACCAACTTGACAAACTATCGTTGTGGTTTTGATGCGTAGGTAAGAACGGTTCTTGCTCAGCCCATAGCAGCCACGTAAAACTTGCAACAACAAAGTAGAGGACGTCTAACTTGTTTTTGGAGGGCATGTTGTGATGTGATATGGTCAAGATGTGATGAGATATAAGTTGTTGTATGAGATGATCATGTTTTGTTTAAGTTATCAGCAACAGGCAAAAGCCTTATGATTATCTCTCCATTGCATAAGATGCAAGCGCCAAATAATTGCTTTACTTTATCGCTATGCGATAGCAATAGTTGCAAGAGCAATTGTTGACGAGACAACCATGTGACGACACATTGATATAGATCAAGATGATGGAGATCATGGTGTCATGCCGGTGACGATGGAGATCATGACGATGCTTTGGAGATGGAGATCACAAGCACAAGATGATGATGGCCATATCATATCACTTATATTGATTGCATGTGATGTTTATCTTTTATGCATCTTATCTTGCTTTGATTGATGGTAGCATTATAAAATGAACCCTCACTAAATTATCAAAGTATAAGTGTTCTCCCTGAGTATGCACCGTTGCGAAAGTTCTTCATGCTGAGACACCACGTGATGATCGGGTGTGATAGGCTCTACGTTCAAATACAACGGGTGCAAAACAGTTGCACACACGGAATACTCAGGTTAAACTTGACGAGCCTAGCATATAACAGATATGGCCTCGGAACACGGAGACCGAAAGGTCGAGCGTGAATCATATAGTAGATATGATCAACATAGTGATGTTCACCATTGAAACTACTCCATCTCACGTGATGATCGGACAGGGTTTAGTTGATATGGATCACGTGATCACTTAGAAGATTAGAGGGATGTCTGTCTAAGTGGGAGTTCTTAAGTAATATGATTAATTGAACTTTAATTTATCATGAACTTAGTCCTGGTAGTATTAGCATATTTATGTTGTAGATCAATAGCTCGCGTTTAGCTCCCCTGTTTTATTTTTGATATGTTCCTAGAGAAAATTAAGTTGAAAGATGTTAGTAGCAATGATGCGGATTGGATCCGTGATCTGAGGATTATCCTCATTGTTGCACAGAAGAATTATGTCCTTAATGCACCGCTAGGTGACAGACCTATTGCAGGAGCAGATGCAGACGTAATGAACGTTTGGCTAGCTCAATATGATGACTACTTGATAGTTTAGTGCATCATGCTTAAACGGCTTAGAATCGGGACTTCAAAGACGTTTTGAACGTCACGGACCATATGAGATGTTCCAGGAGTTGAAGTTAATATTTCAAGTAAATACCCGAGTTGAGAGATGTGAAGTCTCCAACAAGTTCTATAGCTAAAAGATGGAGGAGAATAGCTCAAGCAGTGAGCATGAACTCATATTGTCTGGGTACTACAATCGCTTGAATCAAGTGGGAGTTAATCTTCCAGATAAAATAGTGATTGACAAAATTCTCTAGTCACCATCACCAAGTTAGTAGAACTTCGTGATGAACTGTAATATGCAAGGGATAACGGAAATGATTCCCAAGCTCTTCGTGATGCAAAAATCGGCGAAGGTAGAAATCAAGAAAAACATCAAGTGTTGATGGTTGACAAGACCACTAGTTTCAAGAGAAAGGGCAAAGGGAAAAAGGGGAACTTCAAGAAGAACGGCAAGCAAGTTACTGCTCAAGTGAAGAAGCCCAAGTCTGGTCCTAAGCCTGAGACTAAGTGCTTCTACTGCAAAGGGACTGGTCACTGGAAGCGGAACTACCCCAAGTAATTGGCGGATAAGAAGGATGGCAAAGTAAACATAGGTATATTTGATATACATGTTATTGATGTGTACTTTACTACATGGGCGGACCCAGAAAAAATATTGAGAGGGGGCAAATATATTTGGCCAAATTTGTGAACCAACAAAGCAAGTAGCTATGTAAAATTTAAACATAGACATGTTCATTTATTCTTCATGTAGTAACCAAATTCAATGAAAAGTGAAAGAAAACTAACCATTTGAGATAAATTGACTTGCATCAATATGATAATAACTTATTCTAAAGTTGCAAAAGAGCATTGACACATTGTACAATATAACCTATAACCTGCAAGATAAAAAGCAATGTCAAATAAAGAGAGATAACTTGATGAGATTACATGATATTTGTTTAATTGGCCATTGAGCGTATGTAGAAAGTGAGATACTAAAATTTATGTTCACAGATAAAACTATTTGAACTGACATAATCACCCAAGTAAGTAAATATAGATAACTTGATGAGATTACATGATTTCTGAGTTAGAAATTGCAAACAAAAAGAAATTTGGAAAAGAAAAGAACCCTAGATAAAGATACGGCTTACCTTGATATCAATTGGAATTAGGGAATTGCATAATTGAGGTCCCTGTTTGGTGATGTGCTTGTGCAGCCGCATTGGCGGCGGCGTTGCAACTTGCAAGGCCGTGAGGCGGCGCGAGCCGCGGTGGACGGGCGCAAAAAATGGACGACTGGAGGACCCCATGAGCGGCGAAGTAGAGGAGTCCGTGATTCCGTTCCGTGCCTCGCTACATGCCCATGTAAACCTGAAATCTGGCCACGATTGAGTTTTTTCTTTTCTTTTGAGAGGTAGGCAATGAGGACGTGCGTAGGCTGCAGGCTCAAGCAATTCCTATTTGTTTAATGGGCTTCTTGTTTTGAGTTTAGATTACGTGGGCTTCCAAAATTACCCAAATAACAGAGCTGAGTGGGGGCAAGGTGTTGGGATGAGTGGGGGCAAGGTGTTGGGATGAGTGGGGGCACGTAGCTATACATACGAAAGTATATACGTCACTGAAAAAATCGAGTGGGGGCAGCTGCCCCCACAGTCTTCAACATAGGTCCGCCCCTGCTTTACTAGTGTTCGTAGCAACCCCTCGGTATTTGATACTGGTTCAGTTGCTAAGAGTAGTAACTCGAAACGGGAGTTGCAGAATGAACAGAGACTAGTTAATGGTGAAGTAACGATGTGTGTTGGAAGTGGTTCCAAGATTGATATGATCATCATCGCACACTCCCTATACTTTCTGGATTAGTGTTGAACCTAAATAAGTGTAATTTGGTGTTTGCATTGAGCATGAATATGATTTGATCATGTTTATTGCAATATAGTTATTCATTTAAGTAAGAGAATAAATTGTTGTTCTGTTCACATATATGGTTACACACCCAATGAAAATGGTTCGTTGGATCTCGATCGTAGTGATACACATATTCATAATATTGAAATCAAAAGATGCAAACTTAATAATGATAGTGCAACTTATTTGTGACACTGCCATTTAGGTCATATTGGTGTAAAGTGCATGAAGAAACTCCATGCTGATGGACTTTTGGAATCACTTGATTATGAATCAGTAGATGCTTGCGAACCATGCCTCATGGGCAAGATGACTAAGACTCCGTTCTCCGGAACAATGCAGCAAGCAACAGATTTGTTGGAAATCATGCATACTGATGTATCTGGTCCGATGAATATTGAAG
This sequence comes from Triticum aestivum, assembly GCF_018294505.1. Taxonomy (NCBI): domain Eukaryota; kingdom Viridiplantae; phylum Streptophyta; class Magnoliopsida; order Poales; family Poaceae; genus Triticum; species Triticum aestivum. The sequence continues at coordinate 93,551,206 of NC_057797.1, read as the reverse complement.
CTCGCGGCAGGTATCATTATTTTCTGATCTTCACAGATGATTTGAGAAGATATGAGTATATCTACTTGATGAAACACAAGTCTGAAATATTTGAAAAGTTCAAAGAATTTCAGAGTGAAGTGGAGAATCATGGTAACAAAAATAAAAGTTTCTATGATATGATCGCAGAAGTAAAATATTTGAGTTACGAGTTTGGCCTTCAGTTAAAACAATGCGAAATAGTTTCACTACTCACGCCACCTGGAACACCACAGTGTAATGGTGTGTCCAAACGTTGTAACCGTGCTTTATTAGATATGGTGTGATCTGTGATGTCTCTTACCGATCTACCACTATCGTTTTGGGGTTATGCATTAGAGACAGCTACATTCACATTAAATAGGGCACCATCTAAATCCGTTGAGACGACACCGTATGAACTATGGTTTGGCAAGAAACCTAAGCTGTCGTTTCTTAAAGTTTGAGGTTGCAATGCTTATGTGAAAAAGTTTCAACCTGATAAGCTCAAACCCAAATCGGAGAAGTGCGTCTTCATAGGATACCCAAAAGAAAATGTTGGTTACACCTTCTATCACAGATCCGAAGGCAAGATATTCGTTGCTGAGAATGGATCCTTTCTAGAGAAGGAGTTTCTCTCGAAAGAAGTGAGTGGGAGGAAAGTAGAACTTGATGAGGTAACTGTACCTGCTCCCTTATTGGAAAGTAGTTCATCACAGAAATCTGTTCCTGTGACTACTACACCAATTAGTGAGGAAGCTAATGATGATGATCATGTAACTTCAGATCAAGTTACTACCGAACCTCGTAGGTAAACCAGAGTGATATCCGCACCAGAGTGGTACGGTAATCCTGTTCTAGAGGTCATGTTACTTGACCATGAAGAGCCTATGAACTATGAGGAAGCGAGGATGAGCCCAGATTCCGCGAAATGGCTTGAGGCCATGAAATCTGAGATGAGATCCATGTATGAGAACAAAGTATGGACTTTGATTGACTTGCCCATTGATCGGCAAGCCATTGATATTAAATGGATCTTCAAGAGGAAGACGGACGCTGATAGTAGTGTCACTATCTACAAAGCTAGAATTGTCTCAAAAAGGTTTTCGACAAGTTCAAGGTGTTGACTGCGATGAGAGTTTCTCACTCGTATCTATGCTTAAGTCTGTTCGAATCATGTTAGCAATTGCCGCATTTTATGAAATCAGGCAAGTGGATAAACAAAACTGCATTCCTTAATGGATTTATTAAAGAAGAGTTGTATATGATGCAACCAGAAGGTTTTGTCAATCCTAAAGGTACTAACAAAATATGCAAGCTCCAGCGATCCATCTATGGACTGGTGCAAGCATCTCGGAGTTGGGATATACGCTTTGATAAGTTGATCAAAGCATATAGTTTTATACAGACTTGCGGTGAAGCCTGTATTTACAAGAAAGTGAGTGGGAGCATTACAACATTTCTGATAAGTATATGTGAATGACATATTGTTGATCAGAGATAATGTAGAATTATTCTGCAAAGCATAAAGGAATGTTTGAAAGGAGTTTTTCAAAGAAAGACCTCGGAGAAGCTGCTTATATATTGAGCATCAAGATCTATAGAGATAGATCAAGATGCTTGATAATTTTTTCAATGAGTACATACCTTGACAAGATTTTGAAGTTGTTCAAAATGGAACAGTCAAAAAGGAGTTCTTGCATGTGTTACAAGGTGTGAAGTTGAGTAAGACTCAAAACCCGACCATGGCAGAAGATAGAGAGAGAATGAAAGTCATTCCCTATGCCTCGGCCATAGGTTCTATAAAGTATGCCATGCTGTGTACTAGACCTATTGTATACCCTGCCCCGAGTTTGGCAAGGGAGTACAATAGTGATCTAGGAGTAGATCACTGGACATTGGTCAAAATTATCCTTAGTGGAATAAGGATATGTTTCTCGATTATGGAGGTGACAAAAGGTTCGTCGTAAAGGGTTACGTCGATGCAAGTTTTGACACTGATCCAGATGACTCTAAGTCTCAATCTGGATACATATTGAAAGTGGGAGAAATTAGCTAGAGTAGCTCCGTGCAGAGCATTGTTGACATAGAAATTTGCAAAATACGTACGGATCTGAATGTGGCAGACCCGTTGACTAAACTTCTCTCACAAGCAAAACATGATCACACCTTAGTACTCTTTGGGTGTTAATCACATAGCGATGTGAACTAGATTATTGACTCTGGTAAACCATTTGGGTGTTGGTCACATGTCGATGTGAACTATGGGTGTTAATCACATGGTGATGTGAACTATTGGTATTAAATCACATGGCAATGTGAACTAGATTATTGACTCTAGTGCAAGTGGGAGACTGAAGGAAATATGCCCTAGAGGCAATAATAAAGTTATTATTTATTTCCTTATATCATGATAAATGTTTATTATTCATACTAGAATTGTATTAACCGGAAACATAATACATGTGTGAATACATAGACAAACATAGTGTCACTAGTATGCCTCTACTTGACTAGCTCGTTGATCAAAGATGGTTATGTTTCCTGACCATAGACATGAGTTGTCATTTGATTAACGGGATCACATCATTAGGAGAAAGATGTGATTGACTTGACCCATTCCGTTAGCTTAGCACTTGATCGTTTAGTTTCTTGCTATTGCTTTCTTCATGACTTATACATGTTCCTATGACTATGAGATTATGCAACTCCCGTTTACCGGAGGAACACTTTGTGTGCTACCAAACATCACAACGTAACTGGGTGATTATAAAGGTGCTCTAGAGGTGTCTCCGAAGGTACTTGTTGAGTTGGCATATTTCGAGATTAGGATTTGTCACTCCGATTGTCGGAGAGGTATCTCTGGGCCCTCTCGGTAATGCACATCACCTAAGCCTTGCAAGCATTGCAAGCATTGCAACTAATGAGTTAGTTGCGAGATGATTTATTACGGAATGAGTAAAGAGACTTGCCGGTAACGAGATTGAACTAGGTATTGAGATACCGACGATCGAATCTCGGGCAAGTAACATACCGATGACAAAGGGAACAACGTATGTTGTTATGCGGTTTGGCCGATAAAGATCTTCATAGAATATGTAGGACCCAATATGAGAATCCAGGTTCCGCTATTGGTTATTGACCGGAGACGTGTCTCGGTCATGTCTACATAGTTCTCGAACCCGTAGGGTCCGCACGCTTAACATTACGATGACAGTTTTATTATGAGTTTATATGTTTTGATGTACCGAAGGTTGTTCGGAGTCCCGGATGTGATCACAAACATGACGAGGAGTCTCAAAATGGTTGAGGCATGAAGATTGATATATTGGGAGCCTATATTTGGATATCGGAAGTGTTCCGGGTGAAATCGGGATTTTACCGGACTACCGGGAGGTTACCGGAACCCCCCGGGAGCTTAATGGGCCTACATGGGCTTTAGTGGAAAAGGAGGGCAGCAAGAGGAGTATGGGGCGCGCCCCCTAGGCCCAAACCGAATTGGTTTAGAGCAAGGGGGCCGGCCCCCCCTCTTTCCTTCTTCCCCCTCCCAAGTCCTAATCCAAATAGGAAAGGGGGGAGTCCTACTCCCGGTGGGAGTAGGACTCCTCCTGGCGCGCCTAACCCTGGCCGGCCGCACCCCCCCCCCTTGCTCCTTTATATACAGGGGCAGGGGGGCACCCTAGAGACACAACATTAGATCATTGATCTCTTAGCCGTGTGCGGTGCCCCCCTCCACCATAGTCCACCTTGATAATACTGTAGCGGTGCTTAGGCGAAGCCCTGCGTCAGTAGAACATCAACATCGTCACCACGCCTTCGTGCTGACGAAACTCTCCCTCAACACTCGGCTGGATCGGAGTTCGAGGGACGTCATCGGGCTAAACGTGTGCTGAACTCGGAGGTGCCGTATGTTCGGTACTTGATCGGTCGGATCGTGAAGACGTACGACTACATCAACCGCGTTGTGCTAACGCTTCCGCTTTCGGTCTACGAGGGTACGTGGACAACACTCTCCCCTCTCGTTGCTATGCATCACCATGATCTTGCGTGTGCGTAGGAAATTTTTTTGAAATTTTTTGAAATTACTACGTTCACCATACGTGCATGCTACGGGAATCACAAACTTTAGAACAAGTATTTCTCAAATTCATAACTACTCAACTAGCATGACTCTAATATCACCATCTCCATATCTCAAAACAATCGTCAAGTATCAAACTTCTCATAGTATTCAATGCACTTTTTATGATAGTTTTTATTATACCGATCTTGGATGCCTATCATATTAGGACTAAATTCATAACCGAAGCAAATTACCGTGCTTTTTTAAAGGACTCTCAAAATAATATAAGTGAAGCATGAGAGATTAATAATTTCTATAAAATAAAACCACCGTCGTGCTCTAAAAAGATATAAGTGAAGTACTAGAGCAAAATTATCTAGCTCAAAAGATATAAGTGAAGCACATAGAGTATTCTAATAAATTCTAATTCATGTGTGTCTCTCCCAAAAGGTGTGTACAGCAAGGATGATTGTGGTAAACTAAATATCAAAGACTCAAATCATACAAGACGCTCCAAGCAAAACACATATCATGTGATGAATAAAAAATAGCTCCAAGTAAAGTTACCAATGAACGGAGACGAAAGAGGGGATGCCTTCCGGGGCATCACCAAGCTTAGGATTTTAGTTGTCCTTGGATTTTACCTTGGGGTGCCTTGGGCATCCCCAATCTTAGGCTCTTGCCACTCCTTCTTCCATAATCCATCAAATTTTTACCCAAAACTTGAAAACTTCACAACACAAAACTTAAGAAGAAAATCTCATGAGCTCCGTTAGTAAAAGAAAACAAACCACCACTTAAGGTGCTGTAATTAACTAATTCTTTATTTATATTGGTGTTAAACCTACTGTATTCCAACTTCTCTATGGTTCATACCCCCCGATACTAGCCATAGATTCATCAAAATAAGCAAACAACACACGAAAAACAGAATCTGTCAAAAACAGAACAGTCTGTAGTAATCTGTAGGTTTCGAATACTTTTGGAACCCCAAAAATTCTCAAATAAATTTCTGGACGTCAGAATTTATCTATTAATCATCTTCAAAAAGAATTAACTAAATATCGCTCTCCAGTAAAAGAATGGCAGCAAATCTCGTGAGCGCTAAAGTTTCTGTTTTTTACAGCAAGATTGCAAAGACTTTCCCCAAGTCTTCCCAAAGGTTCTACTTGGCACAAACACTAATTAAAAGCATAAAACCACATCTAAACAGAGGCTAGAATTATTTATTAGTAAACAGAATCAAAAAGCAAGAAACAAAAATAAAATTGGGTTGCCTCCCAACAAGCGCTATTGTTTAACGCTCCTAGCTAGGCATAAAAGCAAGGATAGATCTAGGTATTGCCATCTTTGGTATTGGGAAAGAAAAGAGAAAAATTCTTTTCTATAGCATTTAGCTTTATATTTTGAGAAAGCACGTGGCCATTAATGGTGGAATAAAGATTAAGCACGTTACGGAAATTTGCATCTAAACTAGCCCTCATTTCTTTGATAATTTCATTTTGGTAAAAGCACAAAAGAGAGGTGGATTCCACCTTCTCACTCATGGGGTGCCCAAATATAGTTTCCATATTTTCATAAGTATCTATGAGATCCTCCTCAAGAAACCTTCTTCAAAAATAGAATCTAGAACTTGTTTGAATGAAGAGGGTAAACTAATATAAAAGCTTTTCATGCATATCTCAATTTGATGTTGGGGCACATAGCTAGCTCGGATCCTTAATAGCCTATCCCAAGCATCTTTCAAAGATTCATCAAGTAAATAACGAAAAATTCCGGGATCATCTTCATCAAAATTATTTAAACTCTCATTGATAACCCCGATAGGTCTTTCCATAGCATCATTATTTATGAGCTTAGAGAGGACAGCGGAACTATCCAGAGTAAAACCCGGGAGAGGACCCTTAGCCCTTTTTGAATCAGCCATGGCACAAGAAAAATAAACGGGGAAAAGGCGAATAAAACGGCAAGGGTGAAGTGGGGGAGAGGAAAGCGAGAGGCAAATGACAAATAATGTAATGCGAGGGATAAGAGTTTGTGATGGGTACTTGGTATGTTTTGACTTGTGTGTAGACTCCTCGGCAATGGCGCCAGAAATCCTTCTTGCTACCTCTTGAGCACTGCGTTGGTTTTTCCCTTGAGGAGGAAAGGGTGATGCAGCAAAGTAGCTTAAGTATTTCCCTCAGTTTTTGAGAACCAAGGTATCAATCCAGTAGGAGGTCACACGCAAGTCCCTCGTACCTACACAAACAAATAAGAACCTCGCAACCAACACGATAAAGGGGTTGTCAATCCCTTCATGATCACTTACGAGAGTGAGATCTGATAGAGATGATAAGATAATATTTTTGGTATTTTTATGATAAAGAATGAAAGTAAAGATTGCAAGATAAAATAGATTGGAAACTTATATGATAAAACATAAACTCGGGGGCCATAGGTTTCACTAGTGGCTTCTCTCAAGATAGCATATTACGGTGGGTGAACAAATTACTGTCGAGCAATTGATAGAAAAGCGAGTAATTATGAGAATATCTAGGCATGATCATGTATATAGGCATCACGTCCGTGACAAGTAGACCGACTCCTGCCTGCATCTACTACTATTACTCCACACATCGACCGCTATCCAGCATGCATCTAGAGCATTAAGTTCATAAGAACAGAGTAACGCATTAGGTAAGATGACATGATGTAGAGGGATAAACTCAAGCAATATGATGTAAGCCCGATCTTTTTATCCTCGATGGCAATAATACAATACGTGCCTTGTTGCCCCTGCTGTCACTGGGAAAGAACACCACAAGATTGAACCCAAAGCTAAGCACTTCTCCCATTGCAAGAAAGATCAATCTAGTAGGCCAAATCAAACTGATAATTCGAAGAGACTTGCAAAGATAACCAATCATACATAAAAGATTTCAGAGAAGAATCAAATATTGTTCATAGATAGACTTGATCATAAACCCACAATTCATCGGATCTCGACAAACACACCGCAAAAAGAGTTACGTCAAATAGATCTCCATGAAGATCGAGGAGAACATTATATTGAGATCCAAAGAGAGAGAAAAAGCCATCTAGCTAATAAATGTGGAGCCGAAGGTCTGAAGTAAACTACTCACACATCACCGGAGAGGCCATGGAGTTGATGTAGAGGCCCTCCGTGATCAATGCCCCCTCCGGCGGAGCACCGGAAAAGGCCCCAAGATGGGATCTCTTGGGTACAGAAGGTTGCGGCAGTGGAAATAGGGTTTCGTGGTGCTCCTGGTTGTTTTCAGGGTATATGAGTATATATAGGAGGAAGAAGTAGGTCGGTTGACCCACGAGGGGCCCATGAGGGGGCAGGGCGCACTCAGGGGGTAGGCGTGCCCCCTACCTCGTGGACTCCTCGTTTGTTTCTTGACGTCCACTCCAAGTCATCTGGATCATGTTTGTTCCAAAAATAACTCTCCCAAAGGTTTCATTCCGTTTGGATTCCGTTTGAAATTCCTTTTCTGTGGAACACTGAAATAGGCAAAAAAATAGCAATTTGCACTGGGCCTTGGGTTAGTAGGTTAGTCCCAAAAATAATATAAAAGTGTAAAATAAAGCCCATTAACATCCAAACAGATAATATAATAGCATGGAACAATAAAAATTATAGATACGTTGGAGACATATCAACTCACCATCAGAACAGATCTCCATCTCACCGCCAGAGATAGAGCCTTCCAATTCAGCCCCATGGGTGAACCCAACGAAGACATGCCTTACAGTCGGTTGAGCCGGGGCGGGTCGTGCGCGCTGAGCCGTCTCGATGATGTCGGTGCAGACGTCCGGCTCAGGGCTCGGCTCGTCGATCTTGCCGATGAAGACGTGGATTCCACCGAAGGGGACCCGGTACCCGTACTCAATTGAGCCGGCCTCGGGGCCCCAGCCAGTATCGTCGATGTAGAGCTTGCCGCGACGACTCTTGGGCATCCGGCCCACATCGTATCCCTTGAGCCATTCGAAGCTGCCCTTTAAGAACTCGAAATCACCGTGCGCTGGCCCCACGGTGGGCACCAACTGTCGTGGAAGTGTCATGGCAGATGTCCTCATGGAAGGACTTAGTTATGAAGCCATTGCGACAAGGTTAGCTTAAAGGGGTTAAACGGGACAAAGGACACAGAGAGTTTATACTGGTTCAGCCCCTTGCGGTGAAGGTAAAGGCCTACTCCAGTTGAGGTGGTATTTCTAGGGTTTCGATTACCAGGGAGCAAACACACTTTACCTAGCTCTCGATTTGATGTTTCTTGCCCTAAGCCGCTGCCGGGTCGTCCCCTTATATACACGGGTTGACGCCCTGCGGCCTACAGAGTCCCGGCCGGCTCATACAACGTGTCCGGCTCGGTGACGTATCTTACATGCCTTATATTACAAGTCTACTCATACATGGCGGTTTACACTTACGGGCCTTAAGCCGTCTCTGGGCTTGGGCCTCTTACCGGCCTATCTATGAACCGCCGTCTGGTATACTCTTGGTCTTCATGGATGAACCGCCAATGTGGTTGACCCGGCCCCTCCTGGGCGGGTCATACCTGATAGTCATATCCCCAACACTACCTATCTTAGTGGAAAGCCTCATCCCCATTATCTATCTTAGGGGTGGGGTGCAGGGGGTCGCCGGAGGTTTTCATCGGTGGTGCGGGGCTCAGAGGGATGGCCGCGACGGTGGCCAGCAACGACGGTCGGGGAAGCTTGAGGGGAGGGGAGGGCGCTCTTGGGTGCCAGGGGCTCCTCCCTTGGTTTGTGGAGCTGCGGTGGTGGCGGTGAACCGCAGTTATGGATGGCGGCGTGGCGGCACCACATAGGTGGGTGTGCTTTGGTGGTCATGGAGATAGGTCTCCGGCCTTCCGGGCAAACGTGGATTGGTGGTCGAGAATGGTCCCCTGCTCAGTTTGTTGCGCTCAAATGCTACGGGCTTCCTTTGGCTCGGCGGTGAAGGAGGTGATCCGGGCAAATGCCTTGCACTTGCTTGGTGGGTGCCGATGATGGCGTCGCTCTCGAGCGTCACATTCCTTCCTGAAGGCCTCATTGTGGAGCTACCTCTACCGCCACGAGTGTCATGTGATCATCGGGTGAAAACCTAAGCTCCGTCGGAGCGGGCGACAACGACCCCTATGTTGTTACCTTCTTGGAGGTGTCGCCTTGGAACCTTGACACTTATGGGGCAGCGGGTTTTACGATAGCTGCAGGGTTGTCTCGTGGTCAGGGTGGTGGATGCCGAGGCGGTGGCCCCCAATGGTGGATGTACGCCGAGGCGGCGGCCTCGGATAGCCATGCAGCGGCGGTCCTATATATGGGGTAGACCCGTGGCTCATCATGGTATGGGTATATCGGAGCGGCAGCTCCGGAGCCGGTGGTGTGTGAATTGTGGCCTTGGGTTGGGTGGTCGACGAAGCTACATTGCTTGTGTGGTTTTTTGTCCTGGTTTTCCTCATAAACTGGGTCATTATGTGAGGTTTTTGATCTGGTTTTTGTTATAAACTCGATCAATTCTATTCTTTTTAATGCAATTCCAGAGCTCCTCGCCCTCTAACGATGTTCTGTCAATAAAAAAAGATTGCAAACGAGTAAGAACGATCAACCGACCGTAGTAGTACATGTATGCGTAGGTACGTGCATTGGGCATCCCATGGCCTCCACGGACCGTAATAGGTTTACCAGCTGGTGACTGCGAGCATATCGTTCTGGGTGGGTGGTGGGCGCGCAAGACGATGACGCGCGATGAAAGCCTGCCGTCTGATCGGCTGGCCACCTGACGTCGCATGCATGGATGAGACCGACCAGACCGGCTTGATGCATGGAACGGGTTCGATCAAACTTGATTGTGATGCATTGCGTTGATGCAAGATGCGTGTGTGGTTTTTCTTTTTCTTTTTTTCGATAGAAGATGCGTGTGTGGTTGGTTTGAACTCTTTGGGAGTGATTTTATGCTTCGTCAGTCACAATAAAATGTGTCCACGCGTTCACTCACAGTCGATTGAATTGTTAAAAAAATGATTTGCAGCTGCCTATGTTATACTCGAACATTGACTGTGAATCCATATACATGGGAGATCGAAAGATTGCAAACGAGTGAGAACGAGCGACCGGCTGGGTGTGGCGGTCATTGTCGCACGCACATCTGCACCCTCCCATGCCGCGTACCAGCTGACTGCAAGCGTATCCTTCTTGGAGGGCGCGTCAAGATGATGACGATCAAAGCCTGCCGCCGGTTGGGCTGGCAACCTGACGTCGCATGGAGAGGACCGGCTTCATTCATGGAACGGTTGGAAGAAATTTGATTATATATATGATGCAATGATGCATAGATGCCCTTCGTGTGGTTGATTTGAACCGTTTGGACAGTCTTTTTTTCTTGTTTTTTTTTTTGCGGGGACACGGTCCTTTTTGTTGTTGCTAAAGCATTTTCATGTTTGCGGTAGAACACTGGTCATATATTCATGCTTTCCATCTCACCATAACTACAGACTTTTTCAGCGGTGCAGCACGCAAAACACAAGGAAATCCAAGCAAAACAGAAGGCACGAGTCTTGGTTAAATCTCATCTAAATAAGAGTTTAACGGACCTTTAAACTCGAAAAATTACCATTCTTTAATGCAGCCCATGTCATTCTTTGGGACACTATATGCAGGTTGTCTAGTTTCTCAAAAAAAAAACAAATATGCAGGTTGTCTAGAAAAACAAAGTCAATCGATTTTCTCAACAAATGGATTAGAATTTGAGATCTATTGACATTTTTTCTTCCTTCCGAGCACCCTCCTATCCTTGCCTTTCCTTTTGCTGTGACCCCGTACCCTGAAGCTACTCGCCGCAACATCCCCGTCTCGGACGAGGTCGCTATCCAATCATACCGGCGTTTGGAGTTAAAAGCCCCTGCACCAGTGAGTTTTTAATCCATGTATGCCAGGGAAGGCTCCACCGGTGAACTCCCATGGACGCCTCATGCCTGGAGATTGTTGGATCGGATGGGATTCGTTCGTGCGCACCCATGTTTTTTCCGACCATTTGGTTTCTGGAGGGAGCGGCGCAAAGCTCTGCTACTTGTTGCCATCATGGGACATGTCTTTTTCGTTCCATGATGAAGTCAGAGGCAGAGAATGTCATGGAAGCTATGATCTGAGGACTAGTAAAGGTGGTTCGAGTCTTTGCGGTGACGAGAAATTTGCTTGGTTTTTCGGGAGTCGTAGCAGCAGAGGGTGAAAATCCAAGGTCTGGGCTTAATTGGTTGTGCCTAGCAATGGCTTTTTTGAGGCATTGTTTTGAGAGCGTGAACTTTCTTCAGGGTGAAAACCTATGATCTATGATCGGGAGACGACGGCTCTTGCGCATTGTTTACTTCTTGGAGGCGTCGCTTTTGGAGAATTTGGACTTCAGGTGTTGTGTTGGTGGTGTTTGTACTGCTGCTTCAAGGACAAGATCACTGTAGCGGGACTTTTCTTTTTTAGCTTTTCTTATTTTAATTTTTTTGGTTGTGTGCATCCGTAGTGCCAGTAAGGTATTGCATTGTTGCAGAGACTGGATATAATTGGTATCTTCGCGATATTAATATATTTTTTATAAAAAATGTATGCCAGAAACACCGCGGCCAGCCGCATTATCCGTATCTTTGATGTGGTCGAAGCTCGACTTCACCGGCACCCCTGCCACCTAGCTGCCACTCATAGCGGTGCCCTACTCTCCGCCTCGAAGCTACGCCTCTTCCTCTCTCCCAAAATCTGTTGGCTGGAATTCTATATTTCGACTTACATATAACGAACATGTTCAAACTACTTGGTCGCACGAGTTGTGCTTCTACCAAAACAGCCGTGGTGACGAACATAGCCTACCTCGGGTGGTTAGGTGTTTTGTGGCGGAACCAACTCATTAGGGTTTAGGTCCTAGATTTGGTATTGGTGCTCGTATTTCGTTGGATTTATTTTAAGTTTCTTATGATACTCGTTCAGTGAGAGAAGACGTTCCCTTCATTAGCGGCAGTTGTTTTACTGGTGCGCTGGTCTTATGAGGCCTTAACACGACGACTTTCCGATTGTCTACTACAATAAGATTTGTCTGGCTCCAATGAAGGGAAATGACGCCGGCGCGCCTTCGGCTCGCTGCAGTGCTTGCAGTCGTCGCTAGATGGTCTATGTACCTGAAAGAATTTTTACCTTTTGTGTTCTTTGTACTATCATGACCGTTGATGAATACTCGTAGATTAAAAGTTTTCCCTCGAAAAAAGGCCAAATGACCATCATTAACCAGACGCCAATATTGGTTAAGATGCAAAAAAAAAAAAGCCATCCGGAGGGCCGCGGTACACGTTCCATCAAGCACGCACCACACGCCCGAGGAATGCCAGGCGTAGTACAACACTTCCATCCATTTCCGTGGCACGCCAGGCCAATCGTGGGAGAAATTAGGGCAAAGAATTTTTTTGTCTTTTTTGTGCACCAATCACTAGCCAATAATGAGATATGTTCTTGAGGATTCCATTTCGTAACTTTTGACCGGGACCATCGGCGGCAACGCGACACAATACTGCGTACGGCAAAGCTGCAGAATGCAACGGCCGGTCGACGACGCACGCACGCCGTCCTCCTCCTCCTCTTTATACCTCCACGCACACCGTCGTCCTCCACCTCCACGCGCAAGACCGGAACGCTTCTCCTCCCTTCTACCACCAAGCACACCGCCCACTTCGAAGCTTTCCTCCCTTGCCATGGCCGATCAGGGCGACGGAGGGGCTGTGGCTCCGGCGGCGCCGGCACCGGCCGTGGTGCTGGGAGCACAGCCGGAGGAACCTGCCGGGGATGCAGGTTAGTTTCAGCGGACGACAGCCCCCTCCTTTCCTTGGTTCTTCGATTGCTTTGCTGTCCTGCAACCTGAAAGCCCCTCCTGAAAGCCCCTCTTTTTCTTTCAGGTTTGGAGGAGCCGCTGGTGGAAGTGCACGATGCTCCCGTGCTGGATGCTCCGGTGCCCGTGGTTGGTGAAGGTGAGTTCCCGGCCGGCGCAGTCCCTCCTCGCTCTAACTGTGTTTTCTTCCACCGCTTCTCCCACTTTCTTTTTTTGCTTTTGGTAGACGCGAGCGCGCCGCAGCAACTCCATCTGCTATCTCGTTTCGTTTCGATTTCTATCTAGTTTTTTTGGTTGGTCAGTTCTGATCCATGTTTGATGTTTCTCTTGCGCTGGGTTGTTTTTCTTGGACTTGATGTTCTCCTTTGTGTTTCTTGATGATGCGCCGGTGAAGGCAAGATGGAGCTCGGTTGGAAAATTTTCCTTGCAGCGTTGCATGCATGCGTGCCGGATCCGGATGTATTAGGCCGCAGATCGTACGTAGCTCGAGTGCCTGAGGCAGCTTCGTGTGGCTGATCGATGAGCACTTGGTGCGAGATCTTGTGGTTTTTTCTGTCACACCTATTCTTCTTGTTTCCCTCGCTCCTCATGTGGTGCTCTTGCGTTTCAACTTTCTTTTACCGGCCGGCTGGCAAGACGACGTACGTACACACCCGCGCGGCTCATGTTCCAGATCTGTATGCTGTTCGAAACCCTGTACGTACGCTCCATCATTTGCTCTGTGTTTTTCTTGAGTTTTTTTTCCCGTCCGGAGCTCATCCGCGGCTCTTGTCGTTCGGGATGGTGAATCGTGTTTCTTGCGACCGTACAATACATACGCCGATGAGGATGCATATATTTGCAGATGTGCTTGGCACAAGTGAGTGACAGCAATCAATTTCCCAATCTGAGGCGCCGTCGTTTCTCAACCTGTTGGTTTCTTTCTTTCTTTCTTCTGGTTCATCTGCACGCCCGATAGAGATGTGTGTGCTGTTCAAGAACCTTCATGCATGTTCCATCGTTTCCTTTCCTTAGGCGTGGAGGACCCGCAGGAAGAAGAGGCCTTGGATGGAGGTGACAATCAGGCGCCGGCTCTGGATGAAGGTGAGCTCCCGGCGACTGCTTGCTCGTTCTTCCACCGCCTTATGTGTTCCTCTCCTTCTGGACATGCAAGTCTGACAGATCCGGTTGTTCATTTTTTACTTATAGGAGAGGTGGACCTGCTGACGGAGCTCCTGCAGGAACTGGATGAACCCGAGCCGGAGGATGTGGACGAGTCAGCTGTCCGCAACCTCATGGACGAACTGGCGCAAGGGGAGCCCAAGAAACGGAAGATTGACTACACGCTGGCCACACAAGGACCGACGACTGGTGAGTACAGTACAGGGATACTCTGGATTCTCTGATTGCGTCAGATGAAATAAGTTGCTCATGCCTCAAATCCTGCAGCTGGCGGATCCGGTGCCGGCGTTGCAACCCTCCCCAAGGCAGGCCCTTCCATAATGAACCACACGCTGCCTTTCATGGTGCCGCCGGCCGGTAATGACCTACCATAGCTTTGTTTCTCCTCGTACGTAAGTTGGGATTTCATTCTCTGCCATTCACTAAATTGAGATGTCTTGGCAGGAGCAGCTCCTCCCCTGATCATCCCCGGCTTCGGCTTGCCTTTCGTGGGAATGCCACCTGTGGGAGCCGGCGGGATGCCACGATTACCAATGCTGGCCAGCGGCGGGCCGCCGCCGCTGTGTCCCGCCTGCCACAGAGCAACCAGGCAGCCAAACCAGGCTCGCGTTGGCATGTCCCCATTCAATCGTCCAGACCCGCACATCTGCTTGTGCTTACCGTGCCAAGAGAGGCTGGATCAGAGGATTCAGTACTGCCAGGACTGCCGCGCTTTCTATGCGACGAACACAGGTTTCACGAGGTATGTACAATACTCCAACTTTCAACGGTACATATTACCACGTCCCAGAGACAGTACAGTAGTACGGATTTGCATAGCAGGGCTGATTACAGATCTACCAAGTTGCATACAATGTTCTGTTTCTGTTTTTTAGCAAAGGAGAAGCAAGTTTTAATCGGCTATGTAGATCAAATTCTTATGTGTGGAAACACTAACGGGTGTGTCTAGGGCACATCTAGATGTGCTCTAGTTATTGCACATCTAAGTGAGTGAATCAAGCATAAAAGAAAAAGAAAAAAAGAAAGAAAATATTCACACGAATCTTAATGTAAGATCAATGACATATGACTTAGATGTGCAATACTTATGGCACATCTAGATGTGCTTTAGCAAAACTGAACACCTAAAAGTCTGATGCCGGATTTTTAGGCATGGCAAAACTACATTTTTTAGGCTATTTATATTCGCGCGAGGATGACAAATTCAGTTTGCAAGCACGCCAATTTTCTGACAAAAAAATGAATTGAGTTGGATTTTTAGCAAAGAGAAGCAAGTTTTAATCTGCTATATGTAGATCAAATTCTTAACTACTTTCCCCTAACACAACAATAGTATTTTGCTATGTAGATCAAATTCTTATGGAAACACTAAAAAATATGGTGTTGGATTTTTAGTCATGGCAAATCTACGTTCTTATGGCAATTTATATTGGCGCTATTATGACAAATTTTAGTTTGCAAGTATGAAAATTTTCTGACAAAAAAATTGAATTGAGTTGGATTTTTAGCAAAGAGAAGCAAGTTAATAATCTGCTATTCCGCAAAAAAAAAAGTTAATAATCTGCTATGTAGATTAAATTCTTAAGTACTTCCACGTAACACAACAACTGTTTTTTTTTTTGAAACAGGAACAACAGTTTTGGTCTTTCATTATCTTAGTTGCATAACATATCATATTCTGATATATATTGTTCTAATGGCAGGTGAAGGACATGGCCCCTGGACAAACTTGGTAGCCTTTTACCTACTTTATTTATATCACCTTATTTTGCTTTGTGGAAATTTGATCACGGGTTCTGAATCTTGTGATGGTCTATTCTAAATGGCCTGTTGGTTGAATTGTGACGTTGGATTATATTCAGAGATGTATCGTGTGTGACGTAAACAACCATTGCACAAGTTTGAAGGATTTAAATTGTGAGATATTCTGCACATGGTTTATATCTTCGATTTGGTTTTAACTCTTCGAACATTTGTGATGGTCAAACCGTTCGAACACAAGTGTTATGCCATACCTGTGTATGATAATGCACACGTGTTTTCAGAGTTGTAAACGTGTGTGTTTGGTGTTAACATCGCAAACGATTGTATGAAATACTTTGGGATCTTGCCTAAGATCAACTTATGTCATCTACCACTCTCGATGTTTCCCGAAACCCACGATAGTTCCCTTCGCGTGCCGCATGGGCGGCCAACTTATAAAAGGTCCCGACACCGATAGCACATCTCTCGCTTACATGCATGGGATGACATGGTAGCCGATGAGATGCCCAGCAATGATCCCCTTGTCCATCTCGTGCTCGCGGAGTCCCACGTGGTGGCTAAAGAAGCAGACCGCTGCCGCGCCAACCCCAGCGCCGCAGCCTCATCCTTAAGGAAACCTGAGACGGTCACCATACAGCCCACCCAACTTCAATGGCAAAATGATGTCTGTTAAAAATAGCATGCAAATGTGCTTTTTTTTTTAGTTGGAAACTTGGCATGTGTTCATCATATGACCCATATAGGGTGTAGTAAAAGAATTAAGAGAGTTACGGCAAAAACTTGATGTACTTCGAGTACTAACTGAACACTCTCCAACGAAGTACCAGGATTTCGAACGGAAACCACCGCCGACCGCACAAAACTCATATTTTTACATCAGTTCTTTTTCAAACTTTTTCTATGTTGTCTACACACCATTGGAAGTGCCATGCGTACATTTTTCCACTTTATTAGTTGGTCTGCTATTTTTGAAAGTATTATTTTATTTTGCGGACAATAAAATGGGCAAAACGCTCTTTGGTTCAACATAACATGCAAATAACCCCAGAAAGTGATGAAACTTGGCATATAGTGTCATCATGGGACTCCTATATGGTGTGTTAGAAATTGAGAGTGTTACGACAAGAACTTGATGCACTCGTATACAAACTAAACACTTTCCTGCGAATTATCAGAGTTTTGAACGGAAACCATCGCCTACAACACAAACTCAATTTTTTTTTTACATCATTTCTCGTCCAAACTTTTTCTACGTTGTCCACACACCACTAGAAGTGTCATTCTCAATTTTTTGTCACTTTTTGAGTTGGTTTGCTATTTTAGATGTATTACTTCATTTTCTGGCCACTAGAAAGGGCAAACCGCTCTTCGGTTCAACCTAATTTGCAAATGACCTCGGAATGGGGTGAAACTTGGCATGGTGTCATCATATGACCTGGTGTGGTTAAAATCTGAGAGTGTTACATCAAAAATTGGTGCACTTCGTGTACGAACTAAACACTCTCCAGCGAAGTACTAGGGTTTCGAATGGAAAACCACCGCCTACCATACAAAAATTAAAAAATTACATCATTTCTCATTCAAACTTTTTCTATGTTGTTTATATACCATTGGAAGTGTCATTCTCAAATTCTACCACTTTATGAGTTGGTTTGCTATTTTAAAAATATTATTACTTCATTTTCTGGTAACTAAAATAAGGAAAACGCTCTTTGGTTCAACATAACTTGGAAATGACCTCGGAATGGGGTGAAACTTGGCATGGTGTCATCATATGACCCCCATATGGTCTGACAAAAAATGACAATGGTACGACTAAAACTTGATGCAGTTCGTGTACAAACTGAACACTCTTCAACGAAGTATCAGGGTTTCGAATGGATATCATCGCCTACCATGCAAAACTCAGATATTTTACATCATTTGCCATTCAATTTTTTTCAATGTTGTCTACACACCATTGCAAGTGCCATGCTCAAATTTTAGAGTATCCTGGATTTAGTAAATATATGTTTTAAGCAATTTCCTTACTATATATGTGACGGGCACTAGTAGAGAACTGGTTAGCGACAACTTTACTTGGTGGCACATCATTTCGAATCAACGCCATCACTATTTTTTTCCAAATAGTGGTGCAATTGGAATATTTGGAAACCAGCCATATAAGGTAAATATTGGTGTTGCTTTTTTTAACGTGCTACAAATTGGTGGGTCCTGTTGTACCGACCAGTTGGAAGATAGTGGCGGCGTTAGATTTCTATGCACGCCATAGTTAATTAGTTTAGTGCGGGCGTGCTAACTTCTGTTAGGCCAGAAATATTTTTTAACATATGTTTTAATTATTTATTAACTATATTAGTAAAAAATCATGTTATTACTATTATTAAAATAATAATATCATTTTGTAAATAGTGAACAATTTATATTATATTTTAGTCTTCTATTATTTATAGTCTTTTATTATATTAAATCTTTTTTATCCTTTTTATCTTTTATTATTTTTAGAATTTTATTATTTTTAGTCTTTTATTATTTTGATTTTTTAATGACTTTTAGACCTTTTTTATCATTTTGAGTCTTTATTATATTGAGTCTTTTATTATTCTTAGTCATTTTTATTTGTCCTTGTTAGGGAACGTAGTAATTTCAAAAAAATTCCTACGCACACGCAAGATCATGGTGATGCATAGCAACGAGAGGGGAGAGTGTTGTCCATGTACCCTCGTAGACCGAAAGCGGAAGCGTCAGCACAACGCGGTTGATGTAGTCGTACGTCTTCACGATCCGACCGGTCAAGTACCGAACGTACGACACCTCCGAGTTCAGCACATGTTCAGCCCGATGACGTCCCTCAAACTCCGATTCAGTCGAGTGTTGAGGGAGAGTTTCGTCAACACGACGGTGTGGTGACAATGTTGATGTTCTACCGACGCAGGGCTTCGCCTAAGCACCGCTACAGTAATACTGAGGTGGACTATGGTTGAGGGGGCACCGCACACGGCTAGAAAATCAAACGATCAATTGTTGTGTCTATGGGGTGCCCCCTGCCCCCGTATATAAAGGAGCAAAATGGGGGGTGCGGCAGCCAAGGAGGAGGCGCGCCAGGAGGAGTCCTACTCCCACCAGGAGTAGGACTCCCCCCTTTCCTAGTTGGATTAGGACTTGGGAGGGGAAAGAGTGGAGGAGAAGAAGGAAGGGGGGCGCCGCCCCCCTCTCCTTGTCCTATTCGGACTAGGGGGGAGGGGGCGCGACCCATGCCCTGGCCGCCTCTCCTCTCTTTCCACCAAGGCCCACTAAGGCCCATTAAGTCCCCGGGGGGTTCCGGTAACCTCCCGGTACTCCCGTAAAATCCCGATTTCACCGGAACACTTCCGATATCCAAACATAGGATTCCAATATATCAATCTTCATGTCTCGACCATTTCGAGACTCCTCGTCATGTCCATGATCACATCCGGGACTCCGAACAACCTTCGGTACATCAAAACATATAAACTCATAATATAACTATCATCGAAACGTTAAGCGTGCGGACCCTACGGGTTCGAGAACTATGTAGACATGACCGAGACATGTCTCCGGTCAATAACCAATAGCGGAACCTGGATGCTCATATTGGCTCCCACATATTCTACGAAGATCTTTTATCGGTCCGACCGCATAACAACATACGTTGTTCCCTTTGTCATCGGTATGTTACTTGCCCGAGATTCGACCGTCGGTATCTCAATACCTAGTTCAATCTCGTTACCGGCAAGTCTCTTTACTCGTTCCGTAATACATCATCCCGCAACTATCTCGTTAGTTGCAATGCTTGCAAGGCTTAAGTGATGTGCATTACCGAGAGGGCCCAGAGATACCTCTCCGACAATCGGAGTGAAAAATCCTAATCTCGAAATACGCCAACCCAACAAGTACCTTCGGAGACACCTGTAGAGCACCTTTATAATCACCCAGTTATGTTGTGACGTTTGGTAGCACACAAAGTGTTCCTCCGGTAAACGGGATTTGCATAATCTCATAGTCATAGGAACATGTATAAGTTATGAAGAAAGCAATAGCAACATACTAAACGATCGGGTGCTAAGCTAACGGAATGGGTCATGTCAATCACATCATTCTCCTAATGATGTGACCTCGTTAATCAAATGACAACTCATGTCTATGGTTAGGAAACATAACCATGTTTGATCAACGAGCTAGTCAAGTAGAGGCATACTAGTGACAATCTGTTTCTCTATGTATTCACACATGTATTATGTTTCCGGTTAATAAAATTCTAGCATGAATAATAAACATTTATCATGATATAAGGAAATAAATAATAACTTTATTATTGCCTCTAGGGTATATTTCCTTCAGTCTTCCACTTGCACTAGAGTCAATAATCTAGATTACACAGTAATGATTCTAACACCCATGGAGCCTTGGTGCTGATCATGTTTTGCTCGTGGAAGAGGCTTAGTCAACGGGTCTGCAACATTTAGATCCGTATGTATCTTGCAAATTTCTATGTCTCCCACCTGGAGTAGATCCCGGGTGGAATTGAAGCGTCTCTTGCTGTGCTTGGTTCTTTTATGAAATCTGGATTCCTTCGCCAAGGCAATTGCTCCAGTATTGTCACAAAAGATTTTCATTGGACCCGATGCACTAGGTATGACACCTAGATCGGATATGAACTCCTTTATCCATACTCCTTCATTTGCTACTTCCGAAGTAGCTATGTACTCCGCTTCATATGTAGATCCCGCCGCAACGCTTTGTTTAGAACTGCACCAACTGACAGCTCCACCATTCAATGTAAACACGTATCCGGTTTGCGATTTAGAAACGATCGGATCAGTGTCAAAGCTTGCATCAACGTAACCGTTTTCTATGAGCTCTTTGTCACCTCCATAAATGAGAAACATATCCTTAGTCCTTTTCAGGTACTTCAGAATGTTCTTGACTGCTGTCCAGTGATCCACTCCTGGATTACTTTGGTACCTCCCTGCTAGACTTATAGCAAGGCACACATCAGGTCTGGTACACAACATTGCATACATGATAGAGCCTATGGCTGAAGCATAGGGAACATCTTTCATTTTCTCTCTATCTTCTGCAGTGGTCGTGCATTGAGTCTTACTCAACTTCACACCTTGTAACACAGGCAAGAACCCTTTCTTTGATTGATCCATTTTGAACTTCTTCAAAACTTTGTCAAGGTATGTGCTTTGTGAAAGTCCAATTAAGCATCTTGATCTATCTCTATAGATCTTGATGCCCAATATGTAAGCAGCTTCACCGAGGTCTTTCATTGAAAAACTCTTATTCAAGTATCCCTTTATGCTATCCAGAAATTCTATATCATTTCCAATCAGTAATATGTCCTCCACATATAATATCAGAAATGCTACAGAGCTCCCACTCACCTTTTTGTAAATACAGACTTCTCCAAAAGTTTGTACAAAACCAAATGCTTTGATCACACTATCAAAGTGTTTATTCCAACTCCGAGAGGCTTGCACCAGTCCATAAATGGATCGCTAGAGCTTGCACACTTTGTTAGCTCCCTTTGGATCAACAAAACCTTCCAGTTGCATCATATACAACTCTTCTTCCAGAAATCCATTCAGGAATGCAGTTTTGACATCCATTCGCCAAATTTCATAATCATAAAATGCGGCAATTGCTAACATAATTCGGACAGACTTAAGCATCGCTACGGGTGAGAAAGTCTCATCGTAGTCAATCCCTTGAACTTGTCGAAAACCTTTCGCAACAAGTCGAGCTTTGTAGATAGCAACATTACCATCAACGTCAGTCTTCTTCTTGAAGATCCATCTATTCTCAATTGCTTGCCGATCATCGGGCAAGTCAACCAAAGTCCACACTTTGTTCTCATACATGGATCCCATCTCAGATTTCATGGCCTCAAGCCATTTTGCGGAATCTGGGCTCACCATCGCTTCTTCATAGTTCGTAGGTTCATCATGATCTAGTAGCATGACTTCCAGAACAGGATTACCGTACCACTCTGGTGCGGATCTTACTCTGGTTGATCTACGAGGTTCAGTAGCAACTTGATCTGAAGTTCCATGATCATCATCATTAACTTCCTCACTAATTGGTGTAGGCGTCACAGAAACCGGTTTCTGTGATGAACTACTTTCCAATAGAGGAGCAGGTATAGTTACCTCATCAAGTTCTACTTTCCTCCCACTCACTTCTTTCGAGAGAAACTCCTTCTCTAGAAAGGATCCATTCTTAGCAACGAATGTCTTGCCTTCAGATCTGTGATAGAAGGTGTACCCAACAGTCTCCTTTGGGTATCCTATGAAGACACATTTCTCCGATTTGGGTTCGAGCTTATCAGGTTGAAGCTTTTTCACATAAGCATGCAGCCCCAAACTTTCAGAAACGACAACTTTGGTTTCTTGCCAAACTACATTTCATAAGGCATCGTTTCAACGGATTTTGATGGCGCCCTATTTATTATGAATGCGGCCGTCTCTAAAGCATAACCCCAAAATGATAGCGGTAAGTCTGTAAGAGACATCATAGATCGCACCATATCTAGTAAAGTACGATTACGACGTTTGGACACACCATTACGCTGTGGTGTTCCGGGTGGCATGAGTTGCGAAACTATTCCGCATTGTTTCAAATGTAGACCAAACTCGTAACTCAAATATTCTCCTCCACGATCAGATCGTAGAAACTTTATTTTCTTGTTACGATGATTTTCAACTTCACTCTGAAATTCTTTAACTTTTCAAATGTTTCAGACTTATGCTTCATTAAGTAGATATACCCATATCTGCTTAAATCATCTGTGAAGGTGAGAAAATAACGATATCCGCCAGGAGCCTCAACATTCATCGGACCACATACATCTGTATGTATGATTTCCAACAAATCTGTTGCTCTCTCCATAGTTCCGGAGAACGGCGTTTTAGTCATCTTGCCCATGAGGCACGGTTCGCAAGTACCAAGTGATTCATAATCAAGTGGTTCCAAAAGTCCATCAGTATGGAGTTTCTTCATGTGCTTTACACCGATATGACCTAAACGGCAGTGCCACAAATAAGTTGCACTATCATTATCAACTCTGCATCTTTTGGTTTCAACATTATGAATATGTGTATCACTACTATCGAGATTCATCAAAAATAGACCACTCTTCAAGGGTGCATGACCATAAAAGATATTACTCATATAAATAGAACAACCATTATTCTCTGATTTAAATGAATAACCGTCTCGCATCAAACAAGATCCAGATATAATGTTCATGCTCAACGCTGGCACCAAATAACAATTATTTAGGTCTAATACTAATCCCGAAGGTAGATGTAGAGGTAGCATGCCGACCGCGATCACATCGACTTTGGAACCATTTCCCACGCGCATCGTCACCTTGTCCTTTGCCAGTGTTCGCTTAATCTGTAGTCCTATTTCAAGTTGCAAATATTAGCAACAGAACTAGTATCAAATACCCAGGTTCTACTGCGAGCTCTAGTAAGGTACACACCAATAACATGTATATCACATATACCTTTGTTCACCTTGCCATCCTTCTTATCCGCCAAATACTTGGGGCAGTTCCGCTTCCAGTGACCAGTCTGCTTGTAGTAGAAGCACTCAGTTTCAGGCTTAGGTCCAGACTTGAGTTTCTTCTCCTGAGCAGCAACTTGCTTGCTGTTCTTCTTGAAGTTCCCCTTCTTCTTCCCTTTGCCCTTCTTGAAACTGGTGGTCTTACTGACCATCAACACTTGATGCTCCTTCTTGATTTCTACCTCCGCAGCCTTTAGCATTGCGAAGAGCTCGGGAATTGTCTTATCCATCCCTTGCATATTATAGTTCATCACGAAGCTCTTGTAGCTTGGTGGAAGTGATTGGAGAATTCTGTCAATGACGCTATCATCCGGAAGATTAACTCCCAGTTGAATCAAGTGATTGCAGTACCCAGACAGCTTGAGTATATGCTCACTGACAGAACTATTCTCCTCCATCTTGCAGCTATAGAACTTATTGGAGACTTCATATCTCTCAATCCGGGCATTCTTTTGAAATATTAACTTCAACTCCTAGAACATCTCATATGCTCCATGACGTTCAAAACATTGTTGAAGTCCCGGTTCTAATCCGTAAAGCATGGCACACTGAACTATCGAGTAGTCATCAACATGTGACTGCCAGGCATTCACAATGTCTACAGTTACTGGCGCAGGTGGTACACCCAGCGGTGCTTCCAGGACGTAACTCTTCTGTGCAGCAATGAGGATAATCCTCAAGTTATGGACCCAGTCCGTGTAATTGCTACCATCATCTTTCAACTTTGCTTTCTCAAGGAACACATTAAAATTCAACGGAACAACAGCACGGGCCATCTATCTACAACCAAACATAGACAAGCAAGATACTATCAGGTACTAAGTTCATGATAAATTTAGGTTCAGTTAATCATTTTACTTAAGAACTCCCACTTAGAAAGACATCCCTCTAATCTTCTAAGTGATCACGTGATCCAAATCAACTAAACCATAACCGATCATCACGTGAAATGGAGTAGTTTTCAATGGTGAACATCACTATGTTGATCATATCTACTATATGATTCATGCTCGACCTTTTGGTCTCAGTGTTCCAAGTCCATATCTGCATATGCTAGGCACATCAAGTTTAACCTGAGTATTCTGCGTGTGCAAAAACTGGCTTGCACCCGTTGTAGATGAACTTAGAGCTTATCACACCCGATCATCACGTGGTGTCTGGGCACCACGAACTTTGGTAACGGTGCATACTCAGGGAGAACACTTTTTATCTTGAAATTTAGTGAGAGATCATCTTATAATGCTACCGTCAATCAAAGCAAGATAAGATGCATAAAAGATAAACATCACATGCAATCAATATAAGTGATATGATATGGCCATCATCATCTTGTGCTTGTGATCTCCATCTCCGAAGCACCGTCATGATCACCATCGTCACCGGTGCGACACCTTGATCTCCATCGTAGCATCGTTGTCGTCTCGCCAACCTTATGCTTCTACGACTATCGCTACCGCTTAGTGATAAAGTAAAGCATTACAGGGCGATTGCATTGCATACAATAAATCGACAACCATATGGCTCCTGCCAGTTGCCGATAACTCGGTTACAAAACATGATCATCTCATACAATAAAATTTAGCATCATGTCTTGACCATATCACATCACATCATGCCCTGCAAAAACAAGTTAGACGTCCTCTACTTTGTTGTTGCAAGTTTTACGTGGCTACTACTGGGCTTAGCAAGAACCGTTCTTACCTACGCATCAAAACCACAATGATAGTTTGTCAACTTGGTGCTGTTTTAACCTTCGCAAGGACTGGGCGTAGCCACACTTGGTTCAACTAAAGTTGGAGAAACTGACACCCGCCAGCCACCTGTGTGCAAAGCACGTCGGTAGAACCAGTCTCGCGTAAGCGTACGCGTAATGTCGGTCCGGGCCGCTTCATCCAACAATACCGCCGAACCAAAGTATGACATGCTGGTAAGCAGTATGACTTATATCGCCCACAACTCACTTGTGTTCTACTCGTGCATATTGTTAGGGAACGTTGCAGAAAACAAAAAATTTCCTACGGTTTCACCAAGATCCATCTATGAGTTCATCTAGCAACGAGTGATCGGATTGCATCTACATACCTTTGTAGATCACGCGCGGAAGCGTTCAAAGAACGGGGATGAGGAAGTCGTACTCGATTTGATCCAAATCACCGGAGATCCTAGCGCCGAACGGACGGCACCTCCGTGTTCAACACACGTACGGTCAGCGTGACGTCTCCTCCTTCTTGATCCAGCAAGGGGGAGGAGAGGTTGATGAAGATCCAGCAACACGACGGCGTGGTGATAGATGCAGGGTCACCGCAGCAGGGCTTCGCCGTTCTACTGCGAGAGGGAGAGGTGTAGCAGGGGAGAGGGAGGCGCCAAGACTCAAGGGTGCGGCTGCCCCTCCCTCCCCCCCTTTATATAGGCTCCCCTAGGGGGGGCGCCAGCCCTAGGAGATGGGATCTCCTAGGGGGGGCGGCGGCCAAGGGTGGAGTGGCCCCCAAGGCAAGTGGGGCGCCCCCCACCCTAGGGTTTCCAACCCTAGGCGCAGGGGGTGGGCCAAGGGGGGCGCACCAGCCCACTATAGGCTGGTTCCCCTCCCCACTTCAGCCCATGGGGCCCTCCGGGATGGGTGGTCCCACCCGGTGGACCCCCCGGGACCCATCCGGTGGTCCTGGTACAATACCGGTGACCCCCGAAACTCTCCCAATGGCCGAAACTGCACTTCCTATATATAATTCTTCACCTCCGGACCATTCCGGAACTCCTCGTGACGTCCGAGATCTCATCCGGGACTTCGAACAACTTTTGGGTTACTGCATATTCATATCTCTACAACCCTAGCATCATCGAACCTTAAGTGTGTAGACCCTACGGGTTCGGGAGACATGTAGACATGACCGAGATGGCTCTCCGGTCAATAACCAACAGCAGGATCTGGATACCCATGTTGGCTCCCACATGCTCCTCGATGATCTCATCGGATGAACCACGATGTCGAGGATTCAAGCAACCCCGTATACAATTCCCTTTGTCAATCGGTACGTTACTTGCCCGAGATTCGATCGTCGGTATCCCAATACCTCGTTAAATCTCGTTACCGGCAAGTCACTTTACTCGTACCGTAATGCATGATCCCTTGACCAGACACTTGGTCACTTTGAGCTCATTATGATGATGCATTACCGAGTGGGCCCAGAGATACCTCTCCGTCATACGAAGTGACAAATCCCAGTCTTGATCTGTCTCAACCCAACAGACACTTTCGGAGATACCCGTAGTATACCTTTATAGTCACCCAGTTACGTTGTGACGTTTGGTACACCCAAAGCACTCCTACGGTATCCGGGAGTTACACGATCTCATGGTCTAAGGAAAAGATACTTGACATTGGAAAAACTCTAGCAAACGAACTATACGATCTTGTGCTTATGTTTAGGATTGGGTCTTGTCCATCACATCATTCTCCTAATGATGTGATCTCGTTATCAATGACATCCAATGTCCATAGTTAGGAAACCATGACTATCTATTGATCAACGAGCTAGTCAACTAGAGGCTTACTAGGGACATGTTGGTGTCTATGTATTCACACATGTATTATGATTTCCGGATAACACAATTATAGCATGAATAAAAGACAATCATCATGAACAAGGAAATATAATAATAATCCTTTTATTATTGCCTCTAGGGCATATTTCCAACACATATGACATCTACGCATAAAACCTGGCTCGGATGCCACTGTTGGGGAACGTAGTAATTTCAAAAAAATTCCTACGCACATGCAAGATCATGGTGATGCATAGCAACGAGAGGGGAGAGTGTTGTCCACGTACCCTCGTAGACCGAAAGCGGAAGCGTTAGCACAACGCGGTTGATGTAGTCGTACGTCTTCACGATCCGACCGATCAAGTACCGAACGTACGGCACCTCCGAGTTCAGCACACGTTCAGCCTGATGACGTCCCTCGAACTCCGATCCAGTCGAGTGTTGAGGGAGAGTTTCTTCAACACGACGACATGGTGACGATGTTGATGTTCTACCGACGCAGTGCTTCGCCTAAGCACCGCTACAGTAATACCGAGGTGGACTATGGTGGAGGGGGCACCGCACACGGCTAAAAGATCAAACGATCAATTGTTGTGTCTACGGGATGCCCCCCTGCCCCTGTATATAAAGGAGCAAAAGGGGGGTGCGGCCGGCCAGGGAGGAGGCGTGCCAGGAGGAGTCCTACTCCCACTGGGAGTAGGACTCCCCCCCTCTCCTTGTCCTATTCGGACTAGGGGGGACGCGACCCATGCCATGGCCTCCTCTCCTCTCTTTCCACCAAGGCCCACTAAGGCCCATTAAGTCCCGGGGGGTTCCGGTAACCTCCCGGTACTCCGATAAAATCCCGATTTCACCCGGAACACTTCCGATATCCAAACATAGGCTTCCAATATATCAATCTTCATGTCTCGACCATTTCGAGACTTCTCGTTATGTCCGTGATCACATCCGGGACTCCGAACAACCTTCGGTACATCAAAACATATAAACTCATAATATAACTGTCATCGAAACGTTAAGCGTGCGGACCCTACGGGTTCGAGAACTATGTAGACATGACCAAGACATGTCTCCGGTCAATAACCAATAGCGGCACCTGGATGCTCATATTGGCTCCCACATATTCTACGAAGATATTTTATCGGTCAGACCGCATAACAACATACGTTGTTCCCTTTTTCATCGGTATGTTACTTGCCCGAGATTCGATCGTCGGTATCTCAATACCTAGTTCAATCTCGTTACCGACAAGTCTCTTTACTCGTTCTGTAATACATCATCCCGCAACTAACTCATTAGTTGCAATGCTTGCAAGGCTTAAGTGATGTGCATTACCGAGAGGGCCCAGAGATACCTCTCCGACAATCGGAGTGACAAATCCTAATCTCGAAATACGCCACCCAACAAGTACCTACGGAGACACCTGTAGAGCACCTTTATAATCACCCAGTTACGTTGTGACGTTTGGTAGCACACAAAGTGTTCCTCCGGTAAACGGGAGTTGCATAATCTCATAGTCATAGGAACATGTATAAGTTATGAAGAAAGCAATAGCAACATACTAAACGATCGGGTGCTAAGCTAATAGAATGGGTCATGTCAATCACATCATTATCCTAATGATGTGACCTCATTAATCAAATGACAACTCATGTCTATGGTTAGGAAACATAACCATCTTTGATCAACGAGCTAGTCAAGTAGAGGCATACTAGTGACAATCTGTCTTTCTATGTATTCACACATGTATTATGTTTCCGGTTAATACAATTCTAGCATGAATAATAAACATTTATCATGATATAAGGAAATAAATAATAACTTTATTATTGCCTATAGGGCATATTTCATTCAGTCCTTTACTTAGTTATGGCGTGGTGTTTTAGGCTCACACCAGCACTAGTCCATCTCAATTCATTCCCTGGGTAAAAATCCTAGGCGCCTCTCTTCTCTATCTCATTTTCACCCACTCCCTCGTCCATCTGCCACTACCCCCTACGGACCTCATTGCCCATCGCCGCCGGACCTACACGCGCGCTCATCGCCACATCGCAGGCAGCAGGTGTGATCCACTCCCGTCACGCATCTCCTTCCCCTTGCCTTGCGCCTCCTTTGTGTTGGGAAACGTAGTAATTTCAAAAAATTCCTACGCACACACAGGATCATGGTGATGCATAGCAACGAGAGGGGAGAGTATGTCTACGTACCCTTGTAGACCGAAAGCGGAAGCGTTATATCAACGTGGTTGATGTAGTCGTACGTCTTCACGATCCGACCGATCCAAGTACCGAAAGCATGGCACCTCCGAGTTCTGCACACGTTCCGCTTGGTGACGTCCTCGCCTTCTCGATCCAGCAAGAGGGGCGAAGTAGTAGATGAGTTCCGGCAGCACGACAGCGTGGTGACGGTGTTAGTGAAGAACAATCTTCGCAGGGCTTCGCCTAAGCACTACGAAAACTATGACAAAGGATAAAATAGAGGGGACGGGTTAGCCGGCACACGGCTTGGTGTTTCTTGATGTCTCTTGGGTGCTAGCCCTTCCCCTCTATTTATATGTTGAACCTTGGGGTCGAAACTTGAAGTAAAAGCCTCCACAAAGTCGGTTTCACCCGAAAGGCAAGAGTCCTTCTCGGACTCCAGGGCCAGACGCCAGGGTTTCTGACGTCTGGACCCAGACGCCAGGCTGGCCCCTGGACTCCGCAAAACTTCCTTTTGCCCTTTCCAAAAACCTCGTGGGCTTTCCCCTTTGGCCTAGATAAAGTGTTCTCGTGATGAAACATTTTGGGAAACATCCGGAACCCCTTCCGGTGAATTCCCGAACCCTTCCGGAGATCAAACACTACTATCCACATATCAATCTTTACTTCCGAACCATTCTAGAGTTCCTCGTCATATCTGTGATCTCATCTGAAACACCGAACAACATTTGATCACCAACATACATAACTCATAGTACTATATCGTCAACGAACGTTAAACGTGCGGACCCTACGGGTTCGAGAACTATGTAGACATGACAGAGACACCTCTCTGGTCAATAACCAATAGCGGGATCTAGATGCCCATATTGGCTCCGACATATTCTATGAAGATAATTATCGGTCAGACCGCATAACAACATACGTTCTTCCCTTTGTCATCGGTATGTTACTTGCCCGAGATTCGATCGCCGGTATCTCAATACCTAGTTCAATCTTGTTACTGGCAAGTCTCTTTACTCGTTCTGTAATACATCATCCCGCAACTAACTCATTAGTTGCAATGCTTGCAAGGCTTATTGTGATGTGCAATACCGAGTGGGCCCAGAGATACCTCTCCGACAATCGGAGTGACAAGTCCTAATCTCGAAATACGCCAACCCAACAAGTACCTTCGGAGACACCTGTAGAGCACCTTTATAATCACCCAGTTACGTTGTGACGTTTGGTAGCACACAAAGTGTTCCTCCGGTAAACAGGAGTTGCATAATCTCATAGTCATAGGAACATGTATAAGTCATGAAGAAAGCAATAACAACATACTAAACGATTAAATGCTAAGCTAACGGAATGGGTCAAGTCAATCACATCATTCTCCTAATGATGTGATCCCGTTAATCAAATGACAACTCATGTTTATGGTTAGGAAACATAACCATCTTTGATCAACGAGCTAGTCAAGTAGAGGCATACTAGTGACACTATGTTTGTCTATGTATTGACACATGTATCATGTTTCCGGTTAATACAATTCTAGCATGAATAATAAACATTTATCATGATATAAGGAAATAAACAATAACTTTATTATTGCCTCTAGGGCATATTTCCTTTAGTCTCCCACTTGCACTAGAGTCAATAATCTAGTTCACACCGCCATGTGATTTAATACCAATAGTTCACATCACCATGTGATTAACACCCATAGTTCACATCGTCATGTGACCAACACCCAAAGGGTTTACTAGAGTCAATAATCTAGTTCACATCGCTATGTGATTAACACCCAAAGAGTACTAACGTGTGATCATGTTTTGCTTGTGAGAGAAGTTTAGTCTACGGGTCTGCCACATTCAGATCCGTATGTATTTTGCAAATTTCTATGTCAACAATGCTCTGCATGGAGCTACTCTAGCTAATTGCTCCTACTTTCAAAATGTATCCAGATTAAGACTTTAGAGTCATCTAGATCAGTGTTAAAATTTGCATCGACGTAACCCTTTACGACGAACCTTTTGTCACCTCCATAATCGAGAAACATATCCTTATTCCACTAATTATAATTTTAACCGCTGTCCAGTGATCTACTCCTAGATCACTATTGTACTCCCTTGCTAAACTCAGTGTAGGGTATACAATAGATCTGGTACACAGCACGACATACTTTATAGAAACTATGGCTGAGGCATAGGGAATGACTTTCATTCTCTTTCTATTTTCTCCCGTGGTCGGGCTTTGAGTCTTACTCAATTTCACACCTTGTAACACAGGTAAGAACTCTTTCTTTGACTCTTCCATTTTGAACTACTTCAAAATCTTGTCAAGGTATGTACTCATTGAAAAAACTTATCAAGCGTCTTGATCTATCTCTATAGATCTTCATGCTCAATATGTAAGTAGCTTAATCAAGGTCTTTATTGAAAAAACTCCTTTAAAATACTCCTTTATGCTTTCCAGAAAATTCTACATTATTTCCGATCAACAATATGTCATTCACATATATTTATCAGAAATATTGTAGTGCTCCCACTCACTTTCTTATAAATATAGGCTTCACCACAAGTCTGTATAAAATTATATGCTTTGATCAACTCATGAAAGTATATATTCCAACTCCGAGATGCTTGCACCAGTCCATAGATGGATCGCTGGAGCTTGCTCACTTTGTTAGCATCTTTAGGATTGACAAAACCTTCTGGTTGCATCATATACGACTCTTCTTTAATAAATCCATTAAGGAATGTAGTTTTGATATCCATTTGCCATATTTCATAAAATGCGACAACTGCTAACATGATTTGGACAGACTTTTAAGCATCGATACGAGTGACAAATTATCATCGTGGTCAACACCTTTAACTTGTCGAAAACATTTTTCTGACAATTCGAGCTTTGTAGATAGTAACACTACTATCAGCGTCCGTATTCCTCTTGAAGATCCATTTATTCTTAATGACTCACCGATCATTGGGCAAGTCAATCAAAGTCCATACTTTGTTCTCATACATGGATCCCATCTCAGATTTCATGGCCTCAAGCCATTTCGTGGAATCTGGGCTCATCATCGCTTCCTCATAGTTTGTAGGTTCGTCATGGTCAATTAACATGACCTCCAGGACAGGACTACCGTACCACTCTGGTGCGGATCTCACTCTGGTTGACCTACGAGGTTCGGTAGTAACTTGATCTGAAGTTACATGATCATCATCATTAGCTTCCTCACTAATTGGTGTAGGAGTCACAGAAACAGATTTATGTGATGAACTACTTTCCAATAAGGGAGCAGGTACAGTTACCTCATCAAGTTCTACTTTCCTCCCACTCACTTCTTTCGAGAGGAACTCGTTCTCTAGAAAGGATCCATTCTTAGCAACAAAAATCTTGTCTTCGGATCTGTGATAGAAGATGTACCCAATAGTTACTTTTGGGTATCCTATGAAGACACATTTCTCCGATTTGGGTTTGAACTTATCAGGATGAAACTTTTTCTTATAAGCATCGTAACCCCAAACTTTACGAAACGACAACTTTGGTTTCTTGCCAAACCACAGTTCATACGGTGTCGTCTCAACGGATTTAGATGGTGCCCTTTTTAACGTGAATGCAGCTGTCTCTAATGCATAACCCCAAAAATACAGTGGTTAATCGGTAAGAAACATCATAGATTGCACTATATCCAATAATAGTACGG
This sequence comes from Triticum aestivum, assembly GCF_018294505.1. Taxonomy (NCBI): domain Eukaryota; kingdom Viridiplantae; phylum Streptophyta; class Magnoliopsida; order Poales; family Poaceae; genus Triticum; species Triticum aestivum. The sequence continues at coordinate 93,518,333 of NC_057797.1, read as the reverse complement.
TTATGACGTTCAGACACACCATTATGCTGTGGTGTTCAAGGTGGCATGAGTAGTGAAACTATTTCACATTGTTTTAACTGAAGGCCAAACTCGTAACTCAAATATTTTACTTCTGCGGTCATATCGTAGAAACTTTTATTTTTGTTACGATGATTCTCCGCTTCACTCTGAAATTCTTTGAACTTTTCAAATGTTTCAGACTTGTGTTTCATCAAGTAGATATACCCATATCTGCTCAAATCATCTGTGAAGGTCAAAAAATAATGATACCCGCCGCAAGCCTCAACACTCATCGGACTGCATACATCAATATGTATTTTTTCCAATAAGTCAGTTGCTCGCCCCATTGTTCCAGAGAACGGAGTCTTAGTCATCTTGTCCATAAGGCATGGTTTGCAAGCATCAATTGATTCAAAATCAAGTGATTCCAAAAGCCCATCAGCATGGAGTTTCTTCATGCGCTTTACACCAATATGACCAAAATGGCAGTGCTACAAATAAGTTGCACTATAATTATTAATTTTGCATCTTTTGGCTTCAATATTATGAATATGTGTATCACTACGATCGAGATCCAATGAACCATTTTCATTGGGTGTATGACCATAGAAGGTTTTATTCATGTAAATAGAACAACAATTATTCTCTAACTTAAATGAATAAATGTTTTGCAATAAACATGATCAAATCATATTCATTCTCAACGCAAACACCAAATAACATTTATTTTGGTTTAACACTAATCCCAAAAGTATAGGGAGTGTGTGATGATGATCATATCAATCTTGGAACCACTTCCAACACACATCGTCACTTCACCCTTAACTAGTCTATGTTCATTCTGCAACTCTCGTTTTGAGTTACTACTCTTAGCAACTGAACTAGTATCAAATACTGAGGGGTTTCTATGAACACTAGTAAAGTACACATCAATAACATGTATATCAAATATACCTATGTTCACTTTCCCATCCTTCTTATCTGCCAATTACTTGGGTAGTTCCGCTTCCAGTGACCAGTTCCTTTGCAATAGAAGCACTCAGTTTCAAGCTTAGGTCCAAATTTGGGTTTTTTTCACTTGAGCAGCAACTTGCTTGCCGTTCTTCTTGAAGTTCTCCTTTCTTCCCTTTGTCCCTTTATTTGAAACTAGTGGTTTTGTTTACCATCAACACTTGATGTTTTTCTTGATTTCTACCTTCGTCGATTTCAGCATCACGAAGAGCTTGGGAATCGTTTTCGTTATCCCTTGCATATTATAGTTCATCATGAAGTTCTACTAACTTGGTGATGGTGACTAGAGAATTATGTCAATCACTATTTTATCTGGAATATTAACTCCCACTTGATTCAAGCGATTGTAGTACCCAAACAATCTGAGAACATGCTCACTTCTTGAGATATTCTCCTCCATCTTTTAGCTATAGAACTTGTTGGAGACTTCATATCTCTCAACTCGGGTATTTGCTTGAAATATTAACTTCAATTCCTGGAACATCTCATATGGTCCATGACGTTCAAAACATCTTTGAAGTCCCGATTCTAAGCCGTTTAAGCATGGTGCATTAAACTATCAAGTAGTCATCATATTGAGCTAGTCAAACATTCATAACATCTGCATCTGCTCCTGCAGTAGGTTTGTTACCTAGCGGTGCATCAAGGACATAATTCTTCTGTGCAGCAATAAGGATAAACCTCAGATCACGGATCCAATTCGCATCATTGCTACTAACATCTTTCAACTTAGTTTTCTCTAGGAACATATCAAAAATAAAACAGAGGAGCTAAACGCGAGCTATTGATCTACAACATAGATATGCTAATACTACAAGGACTAAGTTCATGATAAATTAAAGTTCAATTAATCATATTACTTAAGAACTCCCACTTAGATAGACATCCCTCTAATCATCTAAGTGATCACGTGATCCATATCAACAAAACGATAACCGATCATCACGTGAAATGGAGTAGCTTTCAATGGTGAACATCACTATGTTGATCATATCTACTATATGATTCACGCTCGACCTTTCGGTCTCAGTGTTCCGAGGCCATATCTGCATATGCTAGGCTCTTCAAGTTTAACCTAAGAATTCTGCGTGTGCAAAACTGGCTTGCACCCGTTGTAGATGGACGTAGAGCTTAGCACACCCGATCATCACGTGGTGTCTGGGCACGACGAACTTTAACAACGGTGCATACTCAGGGAGAACAATTTTCTCTTGAAATTTAGAGATAGATCATATTATAATGTTACCATCAATCAAAGCAAGATAAGATGCATAAAAGATAAACATCACATGCAATCAATATAAGTGATATGATATGGCCATCATCATCTTGTGCTTGTGATCTCCATCTCCGTAGCACCGTCATGATCACCATTGTCACCGGCGCGACACCTTGATCTCCATCGTAGCATCATTGTCGTCTCTCCAATCTTATGCTTCTACGACTATCGCTACCGCTTAGTGACAAAGTAAAGCATTACAGGGCGATTGCATTGCATACAATAAAGCGGCAACCATATGGCTCCTGCCAGTTGCCGATAACTCGGTTACAAAACATGATAATCTCATACAATAAAATTTAGCATCATGTCTTGACCATATCACATCACATCATGCCCTGCAAAAATAAGTTAGACGTCCTCTACTTTGTTGTTGCAAGTTTTACGTGGCTGCTACTAGGCTTAGCAAGAATAGTTCTAACCTACCCATCAAAACCACAACGATAGTTTGTCAAGTTGGTGTTGTTTTAACCTTTGCAAGGACCGGGCGTAGCCACACTCGGTTCAACTAAAGTTGGAGAAACTAACACCCGCCAGCCACCTGTGTGCAAAGCACGTCGGTAGAACCAGTCTCGCGTAAGCGTACTTGTAATGTCGGTCCGGGCCGATTCATCCAACAATACCGCCGAACCAAAGTATGACATGCTGGTAAACAGTATGACTTATATCGCCCACAACTCACTTGTGTTCTACTCGTGCATATGACATCTACGCATAAAACCTGGCTTCGATGCCACTATTGGGGAACATAGTAATTTCAAAAAAATTCCTACGCACACACAGGATCATGGTGATGCATAGCAATGAGAGGGGAGAGTATGTCTACGTACCCTCGTAGAACGAAATCGGAAGCGTTATATCAACGCGGTTGATGTAGTCGTACGTCTTCACGATCCGACCGATCCAAGTACCGAAAGCACGGCACCTCCAAGTTCTGCACACGTTCGGCTCGGTGACATCCTCGCCTTCTCGATCCAGCAAGAGGGGCGAAGTAGTAGATGAGTTCCGGCAGCACGACGGCGTGGTGACGGTGTTGGCGAAGAACAATCTTCGCAGGGCTTCGCCTAAGCACTACGAAAACTATGATGGAGGATAAACTAGAGGGGACGGGGTAGCCGGCACACGGCTTGGTGTTTCTTGATGTGTCTTGGGTGATAGCCCTGCCCCTCTATTTATATGTTGAGCCTTGGGGTCAAAACTTGGAGTAAAAGCTTCCACAAAGTCGGCTTCAACTGAAAGGCAAGAGTCCTTCTCGGACTCCAGGGCCAGACGCCAGGGTTCCCGGCGTCCGGACCCAGACGCCAGGGACCCTGGCGTCTGGCCCCTGCACTCCACAAAACTTCCTTTTGCGCTTTCCAAAAACCTCGTGGGCTTTCCCCTTTGGCCCAGATAAAGTGTTCTCGTGCCCAAACATTTTGGGAAACATCCAGAACCCCTTCCGGTGAATTCCGGAACCCTTCCAGAGATCAAACACTACTATCCACATATCAATCTTTACTTCCGGACCATTCCAGAGTTCCTCGTCATATCTGTGATCTCATCTGAAACTCCGAACAACATTCGGTCACCGACATACATAACTCATAGTACTATATCATCTGAAACACTACGGGTTCGAGAACTATGTAGACATGACCGAGACACCTCTCTGGTCAATAACCAATAGTGGGAGCTGGATGCCCATATTGGCTCCTACATATTCTACGAAGATCTTTATCGGTCAGACCGCATAACAACATACGTTGTTCCCTTTGTCATCGGTATGTTACTTGCCTGAGATTCGATCGTCGGTATCTCGATACCTAGTTCAATCTCGTTACCGGCAAATCTCTTTACTCGTTCCGTAATACATCATCCCGCAACTAACTCATTAGTTGCAAAGCTTGCAAGGCTTATAGTGATGTGCATTACCGAGTGGGCCCAGAGATACCTCTCCGACAATCGGAGTGACAAATCCTAATCTCGAAATACGCCAACCCAACAAGTACCTTCGGAGACACCTGTAGAGCACCTTTATAATCATCCAGTTACGTTGTGACGTTTGGTAGCACACAAAGTGTTCTTCCAGTAAACGGGAGTTGCATAATCTCATAGTCATAGGAACATGTATAAGTCATGAAGAAAGCAATAGCAACATACTGAATGATCAAATGCTAAGCTAACGGAATGGGTCAAGTCAATCACATCATTTTCCTAATGATGTGATCCCGTTAATCAAATGACAACTCATGTCTATCGTTAGGAAACATAATCATCTTTGATCTACGAGCTAGTCAAGTAGAGGCATACTAGTGACCCTATGTTTGTCTATGTATTCACACATGTATCATGTTTCCGGTTAATACAATTATAACATGAATAATAAACATTTATCATGATATAAGGAAATAAATAATAAATTTATTATTGCCTCTAGGGCATATTTCTTTCAGTCTCCCGCTTGCACTAGAGTTAATAATCTAGTTCACATCGCCATGTGATTTAATACCAATAGTTCACATCACCATGTGATTAACACCCATAGTTCACATCTCATGTTGTAACATCCCGAGAATCATGCTAAAATAATCTCCCCTCTAATCTTGCCAAGTCATCATGTTCCTCAAGCTTAAGTGCCACTTGCTCCAAATCAAACTCAAATTCAAATTTAAATTGAAAGTCAATTTTCTATTTCTTCATACTGTCCAACAAAATTGTTCTTTGGGTTGCAAATAATCTCTAAGTATTTCTCATGTCGAAACCAATATTATTTGAAGTATTATTTTACCCTAACCTATCAAAATAAGTGCCCAAAACAACAACTTTAATCCATTTGTATTATTAAAAAATCAAATGACTTCAAATATTACTCCTACCATTTTATAGCAGTGCCAAATATTGCATGGTATTTGTTGAGATAAATACCATATTTTACAAAAGTCATTTTGTACCAAAACAATTAGCAACTGAGAGAGTTTTTTTTAAAAGGAGAAAGCAAACCTAAACTACATGCACTAGGCCCATGTGGCTAGGAGGCCCCGTCAGCCCAACTGCACTATCTCCTTCCTCTGTTCATAGAGGGCACGATGGACGTCGTGCAGCCGCTCGTGGCCGCGGATGGCCATGTGTCGGCCATCCGCCGCACCCCGGCGACCTACAAGACCTGCCCTCAACCCCGCGGACAACCCTAGCTCCTCCCTCCCTTCTCCCTGTTAGACTGTATTTACATGTGTATATTGTAACGTTGTATATCACCTCATTATATATATATGTGATAGGCCACCCCTAGAGGGTTGTGTCGGTTCCCCCCAAAGCCTATTGTCTTACATGGTATCACGCTAGGTTACGTCCGCTTCCGCCTAAAAACCCTAAACCGCCGCCGCCACCGCCGCCGCCGCGCCCGCCGCCGCCGTCGCCCGACTGCCATGACGTCCGCCGCTGCATCCGGCTCCACCGCCACCGGTTTTCTGCCGGCCTCCCTCGCGGCACTTCTCTCGAGGCTGCTGGATGCCGCCTCCCTTCAGGCGCCGATCGGGACACGGAGCGTCGGCTCCCTCTTCGCGCTCCCGCCGGCTGCTACTTCGCCCGGGCAGGCGCTTGTGGCCCACACCACCGCCGCCCCGTCAACCGCGGCTGTCGCGCCCTCGGCCACTGCGCCGCTGGTGGCGGAGGACCTTGCGCTGGCAGGCTTCGCGGCGTCAACCGCGGCCATCGCGCCCTCTGTCATCGCGCCGGCTGCCCCTCCGACTGTCTCCATGGTGTTCTCACCTCAGCCAGTCTCCTCGATGGGATCGCAGCCACCGCCGCCGTTTCACTTCGGCCATCTCATCACCATCAAGTTGTCGTCGGACAATTACATCTTCTGGCGCGCGCAGGTTCTTCCGCTTCTTGGGAGTCACTACCTGCTTGGCTATGTCGACGGCTCTCTCCCTTGCCCTCCTGCGCTGGTTGACAGCGTGCATGGTCCGGTCTATAATCCGGCTCACCGTGTCTGGACAGGGCAGGATCAGGCGAACCTCTCCTCCATCCAGGGGTCGCTCTCTCCGGCCGTTGCTGGGCTTGTTGTCTTCGCCAAGACGTCCCACGAGGCATGGACTATTCTTGAGCGCTCGTTTGCGGCACAGTCGCAGGCTCGTGTATCTGGGCTCCGTCGCCAACTTGGGGAGTGTCAGAAGCTTGACTCCACCGCCACTGAGTTCTACAACAAAGTCAAGAGTCTCGCCGACACGCTGGCCTCCATTGGACAGCCCCTCACCGACTCCGAGTTCAACTCGTTTATTGTCAGTGGTCTTGATGAGGAGTATGACGCCCTAGTCGAGATCATCAAGGAGAGGGGCAACTCCACGCCCATGCCAGCACACGAGGTCTTTTCACGCCTCCTGCTTACTGAGCAACGAGTCGAGACGCGCCGATCCAGGGGCAACGGCGCCCTCTCGGCAAACGCCGCCACCAAGGGTGGTCGCTCCTCTGCTTCATCCAGGGCTTCTTCGGGGCAGTCACCACCACCCGCCTCGGCCCCTCCTCCTACTGCGACTCTACCAGGGGCTGGCGGTCCACGTGTGTGCCAGCTTTGTGGTCGCGATGGGCACTGGGCCTCGAAGTGTCACAAGCGCTTCCAGCGGGGTTTTCTTGGTCTTGGCAATGACGGGAAGGATACACGCAACTTTGCTCGTCAGGTCGCCATGGCTGATCGTCCGCCGCCGCAGAAGCCACAGGGACACACTCAGTCCTACTCCATTGATCCCCACTGGTACATGGACTCTGGGGCGACAGAGCACCTGACCAGTGAGATGGGGAAGCTTCACACTCGTGAACCCTACCATGGCTCCGACAAGATCCACACCGCCAATGGAGCAAGTATGCACATCTCTCATATTGGTCAAGCATCACTTCTCACTAGACATGCCAATAGGAGTCTTCAACTTCGCAATGTTCTTCGAGTTCCATCTGTGACACGTAATCTTCTTTCAGTTCCTAAACTCACTCGTGATAATAATGTGCTTTGTGAATTTCATCCTTTTGATCTTTTTATTAAGGATCGGGGCACGAGGGACATTCTTCTTAGTGGGCGGCTGTGCCAAGGTCTCTATCGTCTGGAGCATCTTGGCGTCGCTCGCGTCTTCAGTGGAGTTCGGGTATCTCCGTCACAGTGGCATGCTCGTCTTGGTCACCCGGCCACACCTATTGTCCGGCATGTTTTGCGTCGTCATGAGCTTCCTAGTGTGTCTAGTAATAAAGATCTAGCAGTGTGTGATGCTTGTCAGCAGGGGAAGAGTCATCAACTTCCTTTTTCGGAGTCCAGTCGTGAGGTGAAACATCCTTTAGAACTTGTGTTTTCAGATGTATGGGGTCCTGCTCAGACTTCTGTTAGTGGTCATAATTATTATATCAGTTTTGTTGAAGCTTACAGCCGCTTTACCTGGCTTTATCTTATCAAACATAAATCTGATGTGTTTGACATTTTTGTTCAGTTCCAAAAACATGTTGAACGCCTTCTCAAGCACAAAATTGTTCATGTTCAGTCGGACTGGGGTGGCGAGTATCGCAACCTCAACTCCTTCTTTCAGTCACTTGGGATCACTCACCATTTAGCATGTCCACATACACATCAGCAGAATGGTTCAGTAGAACGTAAGCATCGTCACATTGTTGAAGCTGGTCTGACTCTTTTGGCCCATGCATCTGTTCCGTTTCGTTTTTGGAGTGATGCTTTCACCACTGCATGTTTTCTCATCAATCGTACTCCCACTCGTGTTTTGAATATGAAGACTCCCATTGAAGTTCTCCTTAATGAACAACCGGACTACACCTTTCTCAAGGTGTTTGGGTGTGCTTGCTGGCCCCATCCCCGTCCATATAACAAGCGTAAGCTCGAGTTTCGTTCCAAGAAGTGTGTTTTTCTTGGTTATAGCTCTCTTCATAAAGGATACAAATGTCTTCATGTTCCCACTAATCGTGTCTACATCTCTCGGGATGTTGTGTTTGATGAGCATGTTTTTCCCTTTGCCAAACTCCCTATGTCCACTACCGAGCCACCTGTCATGCATTCATCCTCTGTTGCTTCTGACCAATTTGATGATGTTGCATATTCTCCTCTATTGTTGCCTAACCATGGTGCAGGCACTGGTCATGGGGCTCGTTTGGAGATTCTGGAAGCGCCATCTTCTTCTTCGTCGCCATCGCCTTCATCCTCGGCACCTTCTGTTGTGCATGAGGAGCACATGGCGCCCCTGCATGGCCTCGGTTTCCGTGCTCATGCACGGCCGCTCGACGTCCTGGCCCGGTCGCCTCTGGCTTCAGGGCTGCCTTCGTCATCGTCGCGCCCTGCAACCCCGCCGACTGGGCCGGCCTCCTCGGTCCCCGTCTCGCCCAGGGCGTCGGGGCAGTCATCACCAGGCCTGGCCTCGCCCGCCCCTGCCTCGCCCAGGGTGTCTGGGCCCTTCTCACCAGGGCCGGCCTCGCCTGCTCTCGCCTCGCCAAGGCCGTCTGGGCCGTTGTCACCGGAGCTGGCCTCGCCCACCCTCGGTTCGCCCATGGCCTCTGAGCCCGTGTCGTCGGGCCAGTCTTCGCCATGCAGCCCGGAGTCGTCTGTCCCGAGCTCGCCTGAGGTGATTCCTGCATCTCCGGCGACCGTCACGTCTCCGTCACCTTCGCCTCCGCCGGCTCCTGCTGCTGCTCTACGTCCACATACGCGCAGTCGGAGTGGCATTTTTCAGCCTAAGCAACGTCACGATGGCACAGTTGCTTGGTTAGCGGCGTGCATGTCTGCTGCTCTCGCAGATCCATCCTCTGAGCCACGCACGTATCAAGCTGCTATGCGCATTCCTCATTGGAGAGAGGCCATGGAGCAGGAGTATCAAGCGCTTCTTCACAATCAGACATGGACTCTTGTTCCTCCACAATCACGGGTAAATGTCATTGATTCCAAATGGGTTTTCAAAGTGAAGAGGCATTCTGATGGGTCCATTGAGCGCTATAAGGCTCGTCTGGTTGCTCGTGGATTTCGACAGCGTTTTGGACTTGACTATGAAGACACCTTCAGTCCAGTGGTCAAGCCTACTACCATCAGACTTCTTCTCTCTCTGGCTGTTACTCGAGGTTGGTTTCTTCGTCAGCTTGATGTTCAAAATGCTTTTCTTCATGGTGTCTTGGCGGAGGAGGTTTACATGCGCCAGCCTCCGGGTTTCTCTGATCCGGATCGCCCTGATCATCTCTGTCGTCTGTCCAAGGCAATTTATGGTCTGAAGCAGGCTCCTCGTGCTTGGCATGCTCGTCTTGCAATGGCTCTTCGTGCTCATGGTTTTGCATCATCAACTGCTGACTCCTCATTGTTTCTTCTTCAAAGGCCTGAGGTTACTATGTACTTGTTGGTCTATGTAGATGATATCATTTTGGTCAGTTCCTCTCAGTCAGCTGGTACTGCGCTTGTTCACTCACTTGGTGCTGATTTTGCGGTCAAGGACCTTGGGAAGCTTCATTACTTTCTTGGTGTGGAGGTTACTTCTCGTGCTGCTGGCCTTGTTATGACGCAGAAGAAGTACTCTCTGGATTTGTTGCAGCGAGCTGGGATGCTTAAGTGCAAACCGACGACTACACCCATGTCTACCACTGATAAGCTCAATGATGTTGATGGTGTGCTTCTTTCTTCTTCTCATGCGACCGAGTACCGGAGTATTGTTGGTGGGCTCCAGTACTTGACGATCACGCGACCAGACATTTCCTATGCTGTTAACCGAGTCTGCCAGTATCTGCAGTCACCCCGTGACACTCATTGGTCTGCTGTTAAGCGGATTTTGCGCTATATTCGTTTCACGGTGGCTCATGGTTTGCATATTCGGCCGTCTGACTCTGGTTGTCTTTCAGCATATTCTGATGTAGACTGGGCTGGCAATCCAGATGACAGGCGATCCACGGGGGGTTATGCTGTCTTCTTTGGCTCTAACCTGATTGCCTGGAGTGCTCGGAAACAGGCTACTGTCTCGCGTAGCAGTACTGAGGCTGAGTATAAGGCTATGGCCAATGCCACATCAGAGATTATCTGGGTACAGTCCTTGCTTCAGGAGTTAAGTATACCCCAATCACAGCCTCCTGTTCTTTGGTGTGATAACATCGGTGCTACATACCTTTCTGCAAATCCGGTATTCCATGCCCGAACGAAACACATTGAAGTTGACTATCACTTTGTGCGTGAACGTGTCTCTCAGAAGCAACTACAGATCAAGTTTATTTCTTCCAAGGATCAACTTGCTGACATCTTCACCAAGCCATTGCCTTTGCCACAGTTTGAGACTTGCAGGCGCAATCTTACCCTTCTAGATTCATTAGAAAGTGGCTAAGATTGAGGGAGGGTGTTAGACTGTATTTACATGTGTATATTGTAACGTTGTATATCACCTCATTATATATATATGTGATAGGCCACCCCTAGAGGGTTGTGCCGGTTCCCTCCAAAGCCTATTGTCTTACACTCCCTCGCGCCACTTTCATCCCAACAGCTCACGCCAGAGACGTGGTCGCCGCCGCCTCGTCGTTTTTGTGGCCGTTGGCCGCATCTCGCCAAGATGGCGTGTCCATAAGCTCTATAGGCGTCCTCTCCGTCCTCGGCGCCACGAGATCGAGGCCGAAACCCCCTGCATCGCCGCCCATGCTCGTCCCCCTCGCCGGAATCTACAGCTGCCTCATCATCGATTTGCACAACTGCGCCACCCTGGCAGTCCCGAGCACGTCTCCGCCCCTCCTCTCGGTGAGCCACGCCAAATCCCCTACCCATCCTTTTATTCGTTGTCGTTTGCCGTCGTCCCCGATATCGGTTGTCCTCTTCCATGGCCGCGTTCGAGCCCCAGTGTACGCGTACGTGCCTGCTCCTACGTGTGGCCGCGCTACGGCTGCGACCCGCGCGCAACCGTGTCGCTACTCCCCTGGGCCGACCTGCACTCGCCGCCGTGCCCCGCTCTTGTACTGCTGCTGCCGCTTGAAGCCTGTTGCCCGCTGCCCTGCTGATGCTCTTATCGCTCCTCTGTTGATGTTGCTGCCTGCTACCACTGGTACTTGCTACGCTCCTTCTGCCGTGCTACTGCTGCTGCGCCGCTGCCGCCCGCACCCGCCACTGTACCCGCCTGCGTGCACCCCAGCCGTGCCGCGCACGCGCGTCCACACCCACACCCACATGAGCCGGCGCCCTCCCCTGGTAGCGCCCGCACTCGCCTGCGCAGTGGCCGACTAGCCGTAGCCATGGCCCGTGGCTCCCGTGCTGTGCGTGTGTGCACACATGGGGTTGGCCCTGTCTAATATACTGTACTAAGTTAGATTAGTCTAATTGCCTAGCTAGTTCAACTAGTAGAGTATGACGTGAGGGCCACTTTGCTTAAACAACTGAATTAAATGAATCTAATTCAGGTTCTGTCTATGACAGCAGGACCCACCCCCCTAACTAAATTAGTTAATTCTTTTAAGTTGCCTATGTGACTATGAGAGTTGGGTCCCACTGACCTTGTTGACCAGTCAGTTTGACTGTGTTGACTTTGACCCAGGCCCCACTTGTCTTTGACTCTTGCTACTCTGGCTAGCGCAGTCTAGGTATAAAAAGAATCAGCACTTTTATTTTTGAATTTAAGATAATTCCGGTAATTGTAGAAATCTTTTAAAACTTTAGATAATCATAGAAAATAAACCGTAGCTCCGATGAAAAAGTTTTCTACATGAAAGTTAACCAGAAAAATGAGACGAACCCGAATACGCTATCCAAATACCTCTCAGATGCCTCCATCAATGCAAACATGGAACCTTTCCCTCCGGTTAATCTGTCTGAAAGATGTCTGAAACCGGGAAAACGTTCCAGTTATTTTCTCACTTCGTCTGCAACGTGTAGCATCGCATTAGGTCACCCCCAACGCAACGTTTTGCTTTTTCATGATTTGTTGCTTTGTTATTTATTATGTTCCCCCTCCTTCACTTCTTTTCGGTAGATCCTGAGACCGTTGCCGATGCCCCTGTGATCGACTTCATCTCCGACGACCCTTCTTCCTTTACAGCAGAGCTTCCAGGCAAGCAAACCCCCCTTGAGCATTCTGATATCGCCTATTTCTTTCCCTCGCATGCTTGCATTAGAACTGCTACTGCTTTCTGTATGATCCTACTCTGATGCATAGCCTGTTGTTGTTACCTGCTTTCATACCTTACCTGCTTTTCCTAAACTTCTTAGTATAGGTTGGTTAGAGATCCATCAGTGACCCCACCTTGTCCCAGTTTCCTCGCTTTATGTTCGATGACTTGATCAACGTGATCGACGTCCAGGCCCTGACACCGCACATCACCCCCCTAGTTGTATGACTCTGCAGAGTTACCATCGAGTGCCACTCTTGATGAGATCTCTGTAGTGTAGCTATACGATTGTGGTCATCGAGGGTGATTTCCTCCTTAACCACTTCCGTTACGGCTCTGTCGTGCAACCCCTCAAGTGTGAACCTCGAGGGTGGATCCTCTTACGTTCACCTTGATGATAACATCGAGTGGATTCATCGGGGGTGATTCCTCAGGTTTTCCCCTTGGTGTTAGACACACAGTTATTATGGTTACTACGACTTTGCACTGAGCCATGTTACTAAAGATGGGTCGGCCCTGAGGGGTACCCGCGCGAGCTTAATAGCGAGTGATGTGGAGTCGGGTTGACCTGGAAGGTGCCCGCGAGATACTTACGAGGCGTGGTCGGGCATTCTTAGCCCTTGCTGCAAGTACTCGAGACGGGGCGACGGGGTCACATCGATCGTGAGTCTCTGCTCGTTACCGCGCGTTCCTAATCCACTACGATTTGGATATTTGATCCGAGGGGCCTCTGGCCTGATAGCACTAACCATCACGTGGGCATAGTATGGGCGTTCTGCGTCGTATGCATCAGCCGAAGCTTAATAGACGTCAGCGACTGAGCGGCGCGCGCAGGGTTGGACTGCGTAAGCTCCTGCCTTTGTTGAAGGAGGTAGCTAGGTCTGCTCACCGCCGTGTACGCAACGTGCAGGAGTTTCCCGGGGAGATGGCCCATGACCCCTGGGGGCATAGGTTTAGTCCGGCGTGCTGACCTCTCTATTAAGCCTAGGTCGGGATGCGGCGTATTGTTTGGCCGAGGCCGGGCATGACCCAGGAAAGTGTGTCCGGCCGGAGTTAATCGAGCGTGGTGGGTAAGTTGGTGCACCCCTGCAGGGAAGAAAACATCTATCGATAGCCTGTCCTACGGTAACAGGACACTTGGAGTTGTATCCCGATCGATACAACTAGAACTGGATACTTGTGATGAGCACTGGATGGTGATGAGATTTGAATGTGTTGGCACTGGATAGTATGGCTCTGGGATTGCTTTCTCGCAGGGAGTCGAGAAAGGATCTCTGGCCGAGGTTGATAACATTACTGCTACTTTACTTTATGCTACTCTACTCCCTCCTGTTGCTGCAAGATGGTGGGTTCCAGAAGATGCTAGTCTTCGATAGGCTAGGCTTTCCCCTTCCCTTCTGGCATTCTACAGTTTAGTCCACAGATACAACCCATTCCTTTGATACAGATGCATACTTAGTTTAGATCTGATGTAAGTCTTGCGAGTACTTTGGATGAGTACTCACGGTTGCTTTGCTACTTCTTTCCCCCCATACCCAATTGTTGCGACCAGATGACGGATCCCAGGAGCCAGACGCGCCACCGATGACTACTACTACCCAGAGGATGCCTACTACTACGTGAAGACCGCCGACGACTAGGAGTAGTTAGGAGGCTCCCAGGCAGGAGGCCTTGCCTTTTCGATCGATGTTGCTTTTTTGCTAGCTTTCTTAAGGCAGACTTGTCTAACTGATGCCTGTACTCAGATATTGTTGCTTCCACTGACTCTTGTTTTTCGAGCTTATGTAATCGAGCCCTTGAGGCCCCTGGCTTGTAATATAAAGCTTGTATTATTTTATTTTGTGTCTAGAGTTGTGTTATGATATCTTCCCATGAGTCCTTGATCTTGATCATACACATTTGCGTGTATGATTAGTGTATGATTGAATTGAGGGCATCACAAGTTGGTATTAGAGCCGACTGCCTATAGGTAGCCCCCTTTCCAACTCCTTGGACGAAGTTGAGTCTAGTCAATAAAAAACTTTTGCTAACTTGGTTGTGTGGCTTATGGGCCCACGTCACCATTGGGTGGTATTAGGATCTTTTATTCCTCGTCTATACTCTGGGACTCTGATCTCTCTTCCTTTCGGGTTAAATTTTTACTAACTTGACATTAGGTTCTCGTACCCACTTCCTCCTGGAGAGCCCCGACATTACCGATGATCGCCTGCTTCACCCGAAGATTCCGAAGATACTTTCGATGTTTTGTCGAGACCCTTGTGCCCATCGCTTTTGCAATTCCCTCCCATCGATAAACCCCTATGGATGACCAGGTACACTTGTCATTCATACAATCATTCTCCCGTTGGTATGGTTATTACAAGATACCCCGAAATACTTATCGTTGTTATGAGAATCCTTTGTGCCTATTGCCTTGCAGTTCCTTGTCGCCTGAATACACCTAGAAATTAATCCTCACACATATCGAGGATTTGTTTTTCCCTAGTTGTTCATATGTTTCAAAAAAGTCTTTGAAATACTATTCGATCTTTCGTTAATACTCAACAGCATGTTGTTCTTAAAATTCTTACTTGCTTGCATTACGGATAATCCCATAAGTCTAGTAATCTTATTGGCATCCTTTGTCACTATCCTTTTGAGTCCGTTGATTCAATATGTTGCGGATGCTCGCAATCCTCAGTCGGATCATAGAATTTATCCTTTCGGCTTGGACGTCATTTGACCAAGAGCTCTTTCTCGACCAATCAAATTGCCATCGATTGTATCCCTAAGGCTATTCAACTTACTTTTCTTTTGATCAGAGTGTCTGCTTCTGATCTTCTATTTTTGAAATCATGATTTTTTGCATTTAAGCATCGAATTATTCAGATGTTTATATAATCCAAAGTCTTTGCCTTCTTTCTTCTTCTGGTTGAGTACCGATACTCACATCAAATCCTATGTGGACAGCCAGATCCTTTGTTGGATTTTATCCGATAATGTCCTTCATATTCAATAACCTTTTGAGCCTTTCCTCGGATACATAATGCCTTCGCTAAATTGTATCCTCTGCCTTCTCAAACATGCTCTGCCTTCAAGCTTGTGTTATTTTACTCGTGGAGTTTGTGGTATATGTTCCCAAGATGCCCATATGGGTTGAACCTATGCCTTCCTTAATCCATGTGCACCCGAGAGTTTTCACGAGTCATACTCTTCTGGTGTTTTCTCAGATAACATTTCAACACTACAACTTCATCGAAAGAGAGAAGTAAATGAAATGATATGCATTGAAGAAGTGGGAGTCGACCTTGAACTTTGTGTTCATGCCCATGGACACGATGTAGATCTTATCATGGAAAATTCTCTTAAAATTAATTATCCCCTTGGTATAAGATCATCTTATATATAGGATTTGATCTTTTGCAACCGTGGTTCTGACCATAATTGTTCCCCTTTGATTCCATTTCTCGGACAAGTTAAAGAACTTGTCTTCTGTAGATAAATGCATCTTCGCAATCTATATTTTGATCTTCCATCGAGTATTACCCTCTGATATCTCGAGAATAACAAAGAACCGTGTTGCTTCCTACGAGTCTTCATCTGGTATTGCTTCTCATCGATTTCAGATTTCCCCGGGTTCTGAGTTATTAGTCACTCGAGAACACCGATAGTTGAATAAATTCCACACTCTGATTCTATAACTCTAAGTAATTTTTGTTGCTTACGAGTTTAATAATCCTTCAAGTCATTCCTAGCCTGATAGGCTATATCATTACCGTGCTAAATTTTAACTGTGCTACCTGGTCCTTCCCGGAGCACAATTTTTGATGATGAGCTAAGCCAACGTCGATCTTCCTCATCATATCATTTTGCCTTGAACATCAAGCTCGATTTCGAGTTTGTGTCGTACCCGTGGTTCCAATAACCTTTCGCTTCATCATTCCTTTGACTTGATGTCATCGCCGATCGATTACATCTTCATAAAATCTCTCGACAAATGTGTCGTGATCATCATCAACATTATGAGCTCTTCCAGGATATCAATCGAATTCATGATGAGAAATACAATCCTTGCCCCTCAATGACTTGTGTTATCATCGACAACATTCTTGCCTTCCCCAACACAAACTTGTTCATATAATTTTGGAAATACATCCTTTTTGACATGTCGATGGATTGTTGCTGAGCCCGTCGGCCACACCCTCATCTTTTCCTTGTTGAAATTGTATGGCTTATTTTCTAAGTTGTTTTCAATGGATCCTTTGTGTAACCAAAGCCTGACCTTTGCTTGAAAACCATGTCAATGCTATGTCGAAGCATGTCTGTGGTAATCCGATCTTCAATAAGAACATTTGAAGCACGATACTAAATTTTCTTTATCAATTATCCAAACACCGTTGTATGGGTAATGTCATGAAATTCCTTTCCCCTTACCTAAATGGTTTTATACTTCTATCCTATCATGGATATCATGCTCTGCTTGTCCTTGGGAAGGGTATACCCCTGAAATATGTGTTTAAACACATTTTCCTTTCCATTGTTCTGTTTAATCTGATAATTACATCTTCCTTTCCATTGTCTTGTTTAACCTTTCTTGTGATCTATATGATCTAAGCAGAAATAATTCTCTGCTTATGTAGACACCTCGGTGTATAACTCTATCAGTAAGAGACCCTATTACTACCGTTGAAAACATTCTGGTAACCACCGATGGATGAGAACTTTGCCTATTGGTCCGCCTCATTTTTACGAGCAGGAATATGGTTCTCTTCGTCCCTCGCCCTTGGTACCGACGTTGTTGCCGACATAAGCGACATGCTATCCTCTGACATGCCTTGCTACCATGACCGTATGAGATGTCACCACTCTTCCTACTCTTAACCCGCATGGTGGGCCCATAACCCACAGTTCCACAGGATCGAAATCTGACTCTCCTGTACACCCTTGTTTCTAAAAGTTATTCCTCATGCTTGGCTTCATATGTAATTCACAATCCACCTTCCAAGAGATCATCAAATCTGGTATCAGACGCAATAGTCAATCTCGTTGCTCTAGACCTCTTTCGCCGCACGTTGCTTCAGACATCGAACGATCACCTAACCGCTTGAAACTTCTCATGGTACCTTCTTACTTTGCTCTCGATATCTTCTTAAGTTTCAATTCGAGAGATACGTATGCTTCTTCCCATGAGTTAACCATCCGATGCTCAATCCTGTTACAACCCGTCCTTATAGAGTTTTTCCCCAATTATCCTTTCGTAAGTTCGGCGAAGATCCTAAAGGAAGAACGACAACATCAACATGATACATCGATGCAGAGAAATGAAGACATCAATCAAAGGTATCAACTTCTTCGAGAAGAGCAAATAGGAATGAGAAGATCCATTAGATTTTTGTAATTTTTTTCCTTACTCCACCTCTTAAATCTCGGGACGAGATTTCTTATAGTGGAGAAGATTTGTAACATCCCGAGAATCATGCTACAATAATCTCCCCTCTAATCTTGCCAAGTCATCATGTTCCTCAAGCTTAAGTGCCACATGCTCAAAATCAAACTCAAATTCAAATTTAAATTGAGAGTCAATTTTATATTTCTTCATATTGTCCAACAAAATTGTTCTTTGGGTTGCAAATAATCTCTAAGTATTTCTCATGTCGAAACCAATATTATTTGAAGTATTATTTTACCCTAACCTATCTAAATAAGTGCCCAAAACAACCACTTTAATCCATTTGTATTATTCAAAAATCAAATGACTTCAAATATTACTCCTACCATTTTATAGCAGTGCCAAATATTGCATGGTATTTGTTGACCTAAATACCATATTTACAAAAGTCATTTTGTACCAAAACAATTAGCAACTGAGAGAGTTTTTTTTAAAGGAGAAAGCAAACCTAAACTACATGCACTAGGCCCATGTGGCTAGGAGGCCCCGTCAGCCCAACCGCAATATCTCCTTCCTCTGTTCACAGAGGGCACGGTGGACGCCGTGCAGCCGCTCGTGGCCGCGGATGGCCACGTTTCGGCCATCCGCCGCACCCCGGCGACCTACAAGACTTACCCTCGACCCCGCGGACAACCCTAGCTCCTCCCTCCCTTCTCCCTCGCGCCGCTTTCATCCCAACAGCTCACGCCAGAGACGTGGTCGCCGCCGCCTCGTCGTTTTTGTGGCCGTTGGCCGCATCTCGCCAAGACGGCGTGTCCATAAGCTCTATAGGCGTCCTCTCCGTCCTAGGCGCCACGAGATCGAGGCTGAAACCCCCTGCATCGCCGCCCATGCCTGTCCCCCTCGCCGGAATCTACAGCCGCCTCATCGTTGATTTGCACAACTGCGCCACCCTGGCAGTCCCGAGCACGTCTCCGTCCCTCCTCTCGGTGAGCCATGCCAAATCCCCTACCCATCCTTTTATTCGTTGTCATTTGCCGTCGTCCCCGAGATCGGTTGTCCTCTTCCATGGCCGCGTTCGAGCCCCTATGTACGAGTACGTGCTTGCTCCTATGCGTGGTCGTGCCCCGGCTGCGACCCGCGCGCAACCGCGTCGCTACTCCCCTGGGCCGACCTGTGCTCGCCACCGTGCCCCGCTCTTGTACTGCTGCTGCCGCTTGAAGCCTGTTGCCCGCTGCCCTGCTGATGCTCTTATCGCTCCTCTTTTGATGCTGCTGCCTGCTACCACTGGTACTTGCTATGCTCCTTCTGCCATGCTACTGCTGCTGCGCAGCTGCCGCCCACACCCGCCGCCGTACCCGCCTGCATGCACCCTAGCCGCGCCGCGCACGCGCGTCCACACCCACACCAACATGAGCCGGCGCCCTCCCTTGGTAGCGCCCGCGCTCGGCTGGGCAGTGGCCGACTGGCCGTAGCCATGGCCCGTGGCTCCCGTGTTGTGCGTGTGTGCACACATGGGGTTGGCCCTGTCTAATATACTGTACTAAGTTAGATTAGTCTAATTGCCTAGCTAGTTCAACTAGTAGAGTATGACGTGAGGGCCACTTTGCTTAAATAACCGAATTAAATGAATCTAATTCAGGTT
Organism: Triticum aestivum; assembly: GCF_018294505.1. Taxonomy (NCBI): domain Eukaryota; kingdom Viridiplantae; phylum Streptophyta; class Magnoliopsida; order Poales; family Poaceae; genus Triticum; species Triticum aestivum. The sequence goes on along the minus strand of NC_057797.1, from coordinate 93,498,950 downwards.
TTGTCCATGACAGTAGGACCCACTCCCTAACTAAATTAGTTAATTCTTTTAAGTTGCCCATGTGACTATGACAGCTAGGTCCCACTGACCTTGTTGACCAGTCAGTTTGACTGTGTTGACTTTGACCCAGGACCCACTTGTCTTTAACTCTTGCTACTCTGGCTAGCACAGTCTAGGTATAAAAAGAATCAGCACAGTCTAGGTATGAGATCTCTATAGTGTAGCTATACGATTGTGGTCATCGAGGGTGATTTCCTCCTTAACCACTTCTGTTATGGCTCTGTCGTGCAACCCCTCAAGTGTGAACCTCGAGGGTGAATCCTCTTACGTTCACTTTGATGATAACATCGAGTGGATTTCATCGGGGGTGATTTCTCAGGTTTTCCCCTTGGTGTTAGACACACAGTTACTATGGTTACTTCGACTTTGCACTGAGCCATGTTACTAAAGACGGGTCAGCCCTGAGGGGTACCCGCGCGAGCTTAATAGCGAGTGATGTGGAGTCGGGTTGACCTGGAAGGTGCCCGCGAGATACTTACGAGGCGTGGCCGGGCATTCTTAGCCCTTGCCGCAAGTACTCGAGACGGGGCGACGGGGTCACATCAATCATGAGTCTCTGCTCGTTACCGCGCGTTCCTAATCCACTACGATTTGGATATTAAATCCGAGGGGCCTCTGGCCTGATAGCACTAACCATCACGTGGGCATAGTATGGGCGTTCTGCGTCGTATGCATCAGCCGAAGCTCAATAGATTTCAGCGACTGAGCGGCGCGCGCCGGGTTGGACTGCGTAAGCTCCTGCCTTGTTGAAGGAGGTAGCTAGGTCTGCTCACCGGCCGCGTACGCAACGTGCAGGAGTTCCCGGGGAGATGGCCCATGACCCTTGGGGGCATAGGTTTAGTCCGGCGTGTTGGCCTCTCTATTAAGCCTAGGTCGGGCTACGGCGTATTGTTTGGCCGAGGCCGGGCATGACCCAGGAAAGTGTGTCCGGCCGGAGTTAATCGAGCGTGGTGGGTAAGTTGGTGCACCCCTGCAGGGAAGAAAACATCTATCGGTAGCCTGTCCTACGGTAACGGACACTTGGAGTTGTATCCCGATCGATACAACTAGAACTGGATCCTTGTGATGAGAACTGGATGGTGGTGAGAATTGGATTGTGATGATAACTGGATAGTATGGCTCTGGAATTGCTTTCTCGCGGGGAGTCGAGAAAGGATCTCTGGCCGAGGTTGATAACACTACTGCTACTTTACTTTATGCTACTCTACTCCCTCCTGTTGCTGCAAGATGGTGGGTTCCAGAAGATGCTAGTCTTCGATAGGCTAGGCTTTCCCCTTCCCTTCTGGCATTCTGCAGTTTAGCCACAGATACAACCCATTCCTTTGATACATATGCATACTTAGTTTAGATCTGATGTAAGTCTTGCGAGTACTTTGGATGAGTACTCACGGTTGCTTTGCTACTTCTTTTCCCCCCATACCCGATTGTTGCAACCAGATGACGGATCCCAGGAGCCAGACGACGCCACCGATGACTACTACTACCCAGAGGATGCCTACTACTACGTGAAGACAGCCGACGACTAGGAGTAGTTAGGAGGCTCCCAGGCAGGGGGCCTTGCCTTTTCGATCGATGTTGCTTTTGTGCTAGCTTTCTTAAGGCAGACTTGTCTAACTGATGTCTGTACTCAGATATTGTTGCTTCCGCTGACTCTTGTGTTTTCGAGCTTATGTAATCGAGCCCTCGAGACCCGTGGCTTGTAATATAAAGCTTGTATTATTTTATTTTGTGTCTAGAGTTGTGTTGTGATATCTTCCCGTGAGTCCTTGATCTTGATCGTACACATTTGCGTGTATGATTAGTGTAGATTGAATCGAGGGCGTCCACAAGTCGTCACACATGTGACCAACACCCAAAGGGTTTACTAGAGTCAATAATCTAGTTCACATCGCTATGTGATTAACACCCAAAGAGTACTAAGGTGTGATCATGTTTTGCTTGTGAGAGAAGTTTAGCCTACGGGTCTGCCACGTTCAGATCCGTATGTATTTCGCAAATTTCTATGTCAACAATGCTCTGCACGGAGCTACTCTAGCTAATTGCTCCCACTTTCAAAAAGTATCCACATTAAGACTTTAGAGTCATCTGGATCAGTGTTAAAATTTGCGTCAACGTAACCCTTTACGATGAACCTTTTGTCACCTCCATAATCAAGAAACATATCCTTATTCCACTAAGGATAATTTTGACCGCTGTCTAGTGATCTACTCCTCGATCACTATTGTACTCCCTTGCTAAACTCAGTGTAGGGTATACAATAAATCTGGTACACAGCATGGCATACTTTATAGAAACTATGGCTGAGGCATAGGGAATGACTTCCATTCTCTTTCTATCTTCTGTCGTGGTCGGGCTTTGAGTCTTACTCAATTTCACACCTTGTAACACAGGTAAGAACTCTTTCTTTGACTGTTCCATTTTGAACTACTTCAAAATCTTGTCAAGGTATGTACTCATTGAAAAAACTTATCAAGCGTCTTGATCTATCTCTATAGATCTTCATGCTCAATATGTAAGTAGCTTCACCGAGGTCTTTATTGAAAAAACTTCTTTAAAATACTCCTTTATGCTTTCCAGAAAATTCTACATTATTTCCGATCAACAATATGTCATTCACATATATTTATCAGAAATATTGTAGTGCTCCCACTCACTTTCTTATATATACAGTCTTCACCACAAGTCTGTATAAAATTATATGCCTTGATCAACTCATCAAAGTATATATTCAAACTCCGAGATGCTTGCACCAGTACATAGATGGATAGCTGGACTTGCTCACTTTGTTAGCATCTTTAGGATTGACAAAACCTTCTGGTTGCATCATATACAACTCTTCTTTAATAAATCCATTAAGGAATGTAGTTTGATATCCATTTGCCAGATTTCGTAAAATGCGGCAACTGCTAACATGATTGGGACAGACTTTTAAGCATCGATACGAGTGACAAATTCTCATCGTGGTCAACACCTTGAACTTGTCGAAAACATTTTTGCGAGAATTCGAGCTTTGTAGATAGTAACACTACTATCAGTGTATGTCTTTCTTTTGAAGATCCATTTATTCTTAATGACTCACCGATCATCGGGCAAGTCAATCAAAGTCCATACTATGTTCTCATACATGGATCCCATCTCAGATTTCATGGCCTCAAGCCATTTCACGGAATCTGGGCTCATCATCGCTTCCTCATAGTTCGTAGGTTCGTCATGGTCAATTAACATGACCTCCAGAACAGGATTACCGTACCACTCTAGTGCGGACCTCACTCTGGTTGACCTACGAGGTTCGATAGTAACTTGATCTGAAGTTACATGATCATCATCATTAGCTTCCTCACTAATTGGTGTAGGAGTCACAGAAATAGATTTCTGTGATGAACTACTTTCCAATAAGGGAGCAGGTACAGTTACCTCATCAAGTTCTACTTTCCTCCCGCTCACTTCTTTCGAGAGAAACTCCTTCTCTAGAAAGGGTCCATTCTCAGCAACAAATATCTTGTCTTCGGATCTGTGATAGAAGGTGTACCCAACAGTTACTTTTGGGTATCCTATGAAGACACATTTCTCCGATTTGGGTTTGAACTTATCAGGATGAAACTTTTTCTTATAAGCATTGAAACCCCAAACTTTAAGAAACGACAACTTTGGTTTCTTGCCAAACCACAATTCATACGGTGTCATCTCAACGGATTTAGATGGTGCCCTTTTTAATGTGAATGCAACTGTCTCTAATGCATAACCCCAAAAATACAGTGGTTAATTGGTAAGAAACATCATAGATTGCACTATATCCAATAATATTACGGTTATGACGTTCAAACACACCATTATGTTGTGGTGTTCCAGGTGGCGTGAGTAGTGAAACTATTTCACATTGTTTTAACTAAAGGCCAAACTCGTAACTCAAATATTTTACTTCTGCGATCATATCGTAGAAACTTTTATTTTTGTTACGATGATTCTCCACTTCCCTCTGAAATTCTTTGAACTTTTCAAATGTTTCAGACTTGTGTTTCATCAAGTAGATATACCCATATCTGCTCAAATCATCTATGAAGGTCAGAAAATAACGATACCCGCTGCGAGCCTCAACACTCATCGGACTGCATACATCAGTATGTATTATTTCCAATAAGTCAGTTGCTCGCTCCATTGTTCCGGAGAACGGAGTCTTAGTCATCTTGTCCATAAGGCATGGTTCGCAAGCATCAATTGATTCATAATCAAGTGATTCCAAAAGCTCATCAACATGGAGTTTCTTCATGCGCTTTACACCAATATAACCTAAACGACAGTGCCACAAATAAGTTGCACTATCATTATTAACTTTGCATCTTTTGGCTTCAATATTATGAATATGTGTATCACTACGATCGAGATCCAATAAACCATTTTCATTGGGTGTATGACCATAGAAGGTTTTATTCATGTAAATAGAATAACAATTATTCTCTAACTTAAGTGAATAACCGTTTTGCAATAAACATGATCAAATCATATTCATGCTCAACGCAAACACCAAATAACATTTATTTTGGTTTAACACTAATCCCGAATGTATAGGGAGTGTGCGATGGTGATCATATCAATCTTGGAACCACTTCCAACACACATCGTCACTTCACCCTTAACTAGTCTATGTTCATTCTGCAACTCCCGTTTCGAGTTACTACTCTTAGCAACTGAACTAGTATCAAATACTGAGGGTTGCTATGAACACTAGTAAAGTACACATCAATAACATGTATATCAAATATACCTATGTTCACTTTGCCATCCTTCTTATCCGCCAATTACTTGGGTAGTTCCGCTTCTAGTGACCAGTTCCTTTGCAGTAGAAGCACTCAGTTTCGGGCTTAGGTCCGGACTTGGGTTTTTTCACTTGAGCAGCAACTTGCTTGCCGTTCTTCTTGAAGTTCCCCTTTCTTCCCTTTGCCCCTTTATTTGAAACTAGTGGTTTTGTTTACCATCAACACTTGATGTTTTTCTTGATTTCTACCTTCGTCGATTTCAGCATCACGAAGAGCTTGGGAATTGTTTCCGTTATCCCTTGCATAGTATAGTTCATCACGAAGTTCTACTAACTTGGTGATGGTGACTAGAGAATTCTGTCAATCACTATTTTATCTGGAAGATTAACTCCCACTTGATTCAAGCGATTGTAGTACCCAGACAATCTGAGCACATACTCATTGCTTGAGCTATTCTCCTCCATATTTTAGCTATAGAACTTGTTGGAGACTTCATATCTCTCAACTCGGGCATTTGCTTGAAATATTAACTTCAACTCCTGGAACATCTCATATGGTCCATGACGTTCAAAACGTCTTTGAAGTCCCGATTCTAAGCCGTTTAAGCATGGTGCACTAAACTATCAAGTAGTCATCATATTGAGCTAGCCAAACGTTCATAACATCTGCATCTGCTCCTGCAATAGGTTTGTTACCTAGCGGTGCATCAAGGACATAATTTTTCTGTGCAGCAATGAGGATAAACCTCAAATCACGGATCCAATTCGCATCATTGCTACTAACATCTTTCAACTTAGTTTTCTCTAGGAACATATCAAAAATAAAATAGAGGAGCTAAACACGAGCTATTGATCTAGAACATAGATATGCTAATACTACCAGGACTAAGTTCATGATAAATTAAAGTTCAATTAATCATATTACTTAAGAACTCCCACTTAGATAGACATCCCTCTAATCATCTAAGTGGTCACATGATCCATATCAACAAAACCATAACCAATCATCACGTGAAATGGAGTAGCTTTCAATGGTGAATATCACTATGTTGATCATATCTACTATATGATTCACGCTCGACCTTTCGCTCTCAGTGTTCCGAGGCCATATCTGCATATGCTTGGCTCGTCAAGTTTAACCCGAGTATTCTGCGTGTGCAAAACTGGCTTGCACACGTTGTAGATGGACGTAGAGCTTATCACACCCAAACATCACGTGGTGTCTGGGCACGACGAACTTTTTGGCAACAGTGCATACTCAGGGAGAACACTTTTATCTTGAAATTTAGTGAGAGATCATCTTATAATGCTACCGTCAATTAAAGCAAGATAAGATGCATAAAAGATAAACATCACATGCAATCAATATAAGTGATATGATATGACCATCATCATCTTGTGCTTGTGATCTCCATCTCCGAAACACCGTCATGATCACCATCATCACCGGCGTGACACCTTGATCTCCATCGTAGCATCGTTGTCGTCTCTCCAATCTTATGCTTCTACGACTATCGCTACCGCTTAGTGACAAAGTAAAACATTATAGGGCGATCGCATTGCATACAATAAAGCGACAACCATATGGCTCTTGCCAGTTGCCGATAACTCGGTTACAAAACATGATCATCTCATACAATAAAATTTAGCATCATGTCTTGACCATATCACATCACAACATGCCCTGCAAAAACAAGTTAGACGTCTACTTTGTTGTTGCAAGTTTTACGTGGCTGCTACTGGGCTTAGCAAGAACAGTTCTTACCTACGCATCAAAACCACAACGATGGTTTGTCAAGTTGGTGTTGTTTTAACCTTCGCAAGGATCGGGCGTAGCCACACTCGGTTCAACTAAAGTTGGAGAAACTGACACCCGCCAGCCACCTGTGTGCAAAGCACGTTTGTAGAACCAGTCTCGCGTAAGCGTACGCATAATGTCGGTCCGGGCCGCTTCATCCAACAATACCGCCGAACCAAAGTATGGCATGCTGGTAATCAGTATGACTTATATCGCCCACAACTCACTTGTGTTATACTCGTGCATATGACATCTACGCATAAAACCTGGCTCGGATGCCACTGTTGTGGAACGTAGTAATTTCAAAAAATATCCTACGCACACACAGGATCATGGTGATGCATAGCTACGAGAGGGGAGAGTATGTCTACGTACCCTCGTAGACCGAAAGCGGAAGCGTTATATCAACACGGTTGATGTAGTCGTACGTCTTCACGATCCGACTGATCCAAGTACCGAAAGCACGGCACCTCCGAGTTCTGCACACGTTCAGCTTGGTGACATCCTCGCCTTCTCGATCCAGCAAGAGGGGCGAGTAGTAGATGAGTTCCGACAGCACGACAACGTGGTGACGGTGTTGGTGAAGAACAATCTTTGCAGGGCTTCGCCTAAGCACTACGAAAACTATGACAGAGGATAAACTAGAGGGGACGGGGTAGCTGGCACACGGCTTAGTGTTTATTGATGTATCTTGGGTGCTAGCCCTGCCCCTCTATTTATATGTTGAGCCTTGGGGTCGAAACTTGGAGTAAAAGCCTTCACAAAGTCAGTTTCACCCGAAAGGCAAGAGTCCTTCTCGGACTCCAGGGCCAAACGCCAGGGTTCCCGGCGTCTGGCCCCTGGACTCCGCCAAACTTACTTTTGCGCTTTCCAAAAACCTCGTGGGCTTTCCCCTTTGGCCCAGATAAAGTGTTCTCGTGCCTAAACATTTCAGGAAACATCCGGAACCCCTCCCGGTGAATTCCGGAACCCTTCCAGAGATCAAACACTACTATCCACATATCAATCTTTACTTCCGGACCATTCCGGAGTTCCTCGTCATATCTATGATCTCATCCGAAACTCCGAACAACATTCGATCACCAACATACATAACTCATAGTACTATATCGTCAACGAACATTAAGCGTGCAGACCCTACGGGTTCAAGAACTATGTAGACATGACCGAGACACCTCTCTGGTCAATAACCAATAGCGGGACCTGGATGCCCATATTGGCTCCTACATATTCTACGAAGATCTTTATCGGTCAGACCGCATAACAACATACGTTGTTCCCTTTGTCATTGGTATGTTACTTGCCCGAGATTTGATCGTCGGTATCTCAATACCTAGTTAAATCTCCTTACCAGCAAGTCTCTTTACTCGTTCCATAATATATCATCCCGCAACTAACTCATTAGTTGTAATGCTTGCAAGGCTTATAGTGATGTGCATTACCGAGTGGGCCCAGAGATACCTCTCTGACAATCGGAGTGACAAATCCTAATCTCGAAATACGCCAACCCAACAAGTACCTTCGGAGACACCTGTAGAGCACCTTTATAATCACCCAGTTACGTTGTGACGTTTGGTAGCATACAAAGTGTTCCTCCGGTAAACGGGAGTTGCATAATCTCATAGTCATAGGAACATGTATAAGTCATGAAGAAAGCAATAGCAACATACTAAACGATCAAATGCTAAGCTAACAGAATGGGTCAAGTCAATCACATCATTCTCCTAATGATGTGATCCCGTTAATCAAATGACAACTCATGTCTATGGTTAGGAAACATAACCATCTTTGATGAACGAGCTAGTCAAGTAGAGGCATACTAGTGACACTATGTTTGTCTATGTATTCACACATGTATCATGTTTCCGGTTAATACAATTATAACATGAATAATAAACATTTATCATGATATAAGGAAATAAATAATAACTTTATTATTGCCTCTAGGGCATATTTCCTTCACTTCGTCCGCGGATGCCATGGTGATTCGTGGAATGAGGTGATTTGTGTAGAATTGAAGTAGTGTTGAATTCGATTTTAGTGATGTAGAATCCAATGTTTGTTCATTTGAATTTGATTGTAGTCATGTAGAATTAGGTTTTATACTTAGTACAATCCGATTTAGTAGTGTAGAATTAGATTTTATACTTAGAGAATCTGATCTAGTGGCGTAGAATACATGGATTGCTTTGTGTAGAAATTTTAGTAGTGTAGAATCTTATTACTTTTGTATATAATCCAATTTTAATAGAGTATTTAGTGTAGAAATTTTTGAGTGTAGAATAGTTTTTAGTTTAGAAAAGATCAGATTATATATAGTCTTTTAGTGTTGAATCATCAAAAGATATAGCCATTAAGTATGTTCAATAATAGGAAAAATGATGCCACTACCATATGACAACCATGCAAGTCAAGGTGCAGCAGGAGCATTGCAACTGGCACGTTGTTCAACATCTATTTCCAACCGAGTTTTGTTCCTGCAGCAGTAAAAAATTATATAAACCTTCCAACAGTTATTTCTTTTGTTTTTATTGTTATTACCATTAATGCATTGTATGTGTGTCTTTTGTTACAAAGATCGACAATGAGCTGAACAAAGATAATGTAATCTTTGAGGCTCCTGGGGCACCTACACTGTGATATTTGAGAGGGATTTCTTATACTATAGGCGAGGAGGACCTCAAAGAATGACAAACTGGGCTTGAAACACACCAAATGCCGTCTCATTATCCTTTTGGCAATGCTTCTTGTGCTTGAGTAAAATAAGTTTGTTTCTTACCTTTCTGCTTATTGGTGGTCTTCACAAATGTTGACCATGGATGATAGATACCGTCAACAAGACCCCATGGTCGAGTCATGTCCATTGACGGTGTAGTTGCAAGCTGGAGCATCTGCACTAGCAAGCTGAGCAAAAAGATGCGATATCTGTAATACATTGATTTTGAGTGAACCTGGCAAGCCAAAGAAGCATGCCAAACCCACAAGTCGTGTGAAGCCACGGCTTCGACCACAATAATGGAATCACGATGATGGCCGGTGTATTACCCGTGCCGAGCTGTAGGGCAGTTTTTCCACCTTCAATGCGTGAAATCCACACTCCGAAGCATGCTCGTCCATCCTCTCTCTTCATTTATTATCATCAAATTCTTTGCATCCTCCTCATTGGAAGCTCGGAGATACTCGGGACCAAAAACCCAGGTCAAACTTTGGCAAACTCCACAAACATTTGAGCATGGTATCTTCTTCTATACGAATTGGTGTAGTCAGGCGGAAACCATATGCTCTCACACTCATTGCCCTCGATATCTTTTGGTATGACCTAAACCCAAGCAAACCGGCGACATTCCTCCAGTGAGTGAAAAAATGACAAGTTTGCTCGCAAGCTTCCACATTACGAACAAAAGGAGATATGTGCATTCGATAACACTTACGGAAGAGGTGAGCCGAATAGGTTAGTACCTCCGCGAAGTAATCTTTCATGAGCAAGGAATGTCTAAGAGCCCGGTTTCACGGAATACAGAGATGGCCAACCGTCGATCCTTGACGCTTTCTCTTTTTGTCGGCCTCAAATTCTTGGACGAGTTGCAACAAGACAAGGTGCTCGACATTGTCGTCGAAAAGCAAATCCTCTATGTCGGAATCATTTGACTCCAAGGACGAGCACAAACTCCAATCAATATCCATCGTAAAATTAATAAATCCACAATTCAATCTTCATATCGCTCGAGTCCCGACGGTCGCAAGAAAAATTACCTTTGGCGGCAAGGGCGGCGCTGCTTCTTCCCCATCGACGGTCGGTAGCAAATCCGCAACCCCTACTCCCCACGGATGTGCGGCACCAAACCCGCGGCGTCGGCTGGTGCGGTGGCAGTGGCCACGAATCTGCGGTCATCACGCCTGGAGCACTCTCTGCCAGCCGCAACAGGGGCCTCGCGCAAAGCTCTGCGATGTGTCCATGGCGGCGGCGGCGGCCATGCACGCGGGTTATGGAATGGCCACCCGTGAGCTCCCAAGCGATGGAAAAGATGCGCCAGAAAACGAAGGAGCTACTCGATGTCGCGGTGTGGCCGGGGGCAGCAGGAATCGAAGGCGAGATGTGGCGGCGGAATGAAGGGCGCGTGCTGAAACTTTTACCCCGCCAAATTTTTCTAGCTATTTGGAAAATGGCTAAACAGGGGCTGAAAACTAAACATGCGGCGCTCGGGCCGAAATATACTACTCCCCCTGTTTTTTTCCAGGGCGGGCAATTTTCCAAAAGCTGCGCTGGATGATTTTTCGCTCCGATACCTAAAAATGGTGGTCATTATAGCGGCCCACGCGTTTTGCGGGATCTACTAGATATGCTAACCAAAGGCGACGTTCATCGTGTCGTTCTATTAGGGTTGAGTGCAGATTATAGAAGAAATCTCATACCATTCTCATTCAGGTATGGTATGGGCCGTTCTTGAGCCCTCGAGAGGAAGAACTACTGGCTGAGGCGCACGTTATTGTCACGCTCGACGGGGAGTTGGGCGACTGTTTTAAGTTGTTTTTTTTTTTTTTTGCTAGTGGTGTCTGTTTTAAGTTGATGAGGACCGTATCTTAACAAATCAGCTAGAAAAAAGGCAAGCAAAACAAACCAATCCGCAAATCAGGGTTGACACTGCTACCCTATATAGAATCAGTTGGATGAGACTACGAGAGAGAAAAGAAACTGTAGCAAACATCCATCAGTCACCGTATATATCCGTCAGGCACAAAGTAGCTTGCCATGCCGTCGCCGGCATGGGCAACAGCCGCCGCCGCCGCCGCTGCCTCTGCCGCCGCCGCTGCTGCAACACCCAGCGAGTTCCACCTGTTCGAGGTCGTCGGCTACTCCCGCGTCAAAGATTTACCAACTGGCATGGCAATAGAGTCTTCCCCATTCATGCTGGGAGGTTATAGTTGGGTTGTCGAGATCTTCCCCAATGGTAGAGTCCCGGAGGACGCCGATTTCATGGCTCTCTCTTTCATTCTCACCCAGGATGTCCCGCGCCCTCTGAAAGTGCACGCCCTGTTCACTTTCGTCGACCAGGTTGCATATCATGATCCTAGAGTTGTTCGTACAAGTCCGATGACTCACGTGCCCAGCAGAGTCTGCATCGGCTCCCCCAGGTACATTGCGAGGGAGGCCTTCGAAAGGTCCGAGCATCTCAAGGACGATTGCTTCACCGTCCGGTGGGAACTCATCATCGTCGAAGATGGGCTTCAGCACTAGAGGTCTAGAGCTACATCAGATTGCGCAAGATGCAACCGATCGAGATGTCAGGGTTTAGGTTGAGTAATAATTTTATGTACATCAAGTTACAGTACAGTGTTTGTCGAATTCATGCATCAGGATTTGTACAAACCGCAACAATGAAAGTATTGTCGACTTGCAGCAGCAGTATTTGCTATCTCTGTTCTAACTCAGCAATTTGCTTGCTGTTACTGTATCATGTCTCTGTTTTCATATCTATGATGCATATCTTGTCCACTTTTACAGAGAAACTCATCAGAACATCAGTTAGTGGATGCATTGCTTTTGATTCCTACAAGAGCACCTCTAACCGATCACTTATAAAATGAGTAAAAAAATCTGCTTTTCTGCTCTAAACCGCACCTAACCGATCCCTTATAAGTAATACCCTACACCTGGTAGGAATCGGGTTTTCTCTTTTTTTGGAGATTTTTTTCCGGATGCATGGCGATTAAGGTTTTGACGCGTGTAATTCTGTTATCTCAGTATCTAATTTTGTTACATGCAGACACATGGAGAAGAAGCGAGAAAATTCAAGTATCAGTATCTAATTTTGTTACACCTTGACCTTTTGCAGTTGAGAGTTATCTCAGTGCATGGCCAAGTCTAATATAGAGCACCTTGTCATGTTGTTGCCGTATTCAAAAGGATGGTGGCACCATATCCCCACTCCCCAAAATAACGTCAAATGGATCAATGCAATTAATTTGTTTGTCCAAACAATAAGAGAATAACCTTGAGGGTGAAATGAACAGTATTGATGCTCCAACACCGACGCGTCAAAGAAGGGAACGACCGTCGCTGGATCCAACCACAGAGGACATGACACGATCAGGGCATGCGCATGGATGCGGTTGATGAGGTGATTCATAATTAACGGCAAATAGAAGTCGAACCACCTGGAGCACGCACAATCTCATGATTTTTAGATCGATGGCATCCGATGCGTTCGGATCTGTTACTCCCTCCGTCACAGTTTACAAGTCCTACGCGTATATCTAGGTTGTCAATTTTATCATCCTAATATAAACTATATAAAATAAAAATTATACCTTTTAAAAATAGAACATCTGAAGTTTATATTGGTATATTTTTTATAATATATGATTTGTATTAGGTTGGTCAAATTGACGACCTAAGGGTACGCACATGCCTTGTAAACTGAGAGAGAGGAAGTACAATATTTAGGGGGATTTTTAATTTTTCGCCACTAGTTACTTCGCCCTTTGACGATTAGCCACTCATTACTTTGTATTTGCTTATTTGCCACTGCTTAGTTTGGAATTAAGTGTTTTGCCCCTGTCATGTGGGACCCGCGTGGAAATCACCAGAGTGCCCCTGCCAGTTCAATTCACCCAGGAGACGAGCTTGTCTCCTCCCTCGTTCCCCATCTGTCTCCCGTCTATCGCTACTGGTGCTCCACGGAAGACGGCGGCGGTTCGTCCCAGGGATTCCCCATGGTCCTCGACGACGGCGTCTCTCTCTCTCTCTCTCTCTCTCTCTCTCTCTCAGCCCGCCGTCCGACATGACACAGGTGTTGCTGCTTGCCGCCGCCGGTCCCGCGTGCTCGTGCGCTGCCGTTGCTCTGTTTTTCCGCTGCTGCTGCTTCTTGCCGGCCCGTACTGCCGTGCCGCTGTTGTTTGTGGCCCTGTGTGTTGCTGCTGCTTAGTGCTTACTCATGGTCAGTGGAAGACGCGGTGGAGGCGCTCGCTGCTGCCCGGCTCCACTTGGGCTCCGTCGTGTTTAGCGCATGGACCTGGGCGCCGCTGTCTTTGCTGCTGCTCCCCGTTGTTGCCCATCAGCTAGCTGGCGCCGGCCTTGTCCGCTGCTCGTAGAGGAGCGTCGCCATCTACTGTCGTGCTTGCAAGGGATGGGATTGAGTTCTTCGCGTGCGTCTGAGTTCATGCCAAATAGGCACATAAGGGTATACTTGTCCACTACATTGTGCAGGTAATATGTATATCATTTAGAATTATTTTTTTGTGTTGAAAAGTGGTAAAAATTCAAATGGTAAACAAAAGAGTGGCAAAATATCAATTACAATCTAAGCAGTGGCAAATTGTCAAAGTCCAAAGTAAGTAGTGGCTGAAAATCAAATCGCCCATATTTAGGTGGTTCGCCATATACAAAATTTGTTTAACAATTAAGCACCAATTCATAATCTTTGTGCACTTCACTTTTTTTAACAAATTTGCACAACTGGTAGATAGATAGTACAATGTCAGTTCAAAAGACATTGGAAGTTAGGGAAAAAAACATCGGAGAGTTGATGTCCAGGCTGAGCTCCATGGCACACCTTATCTAACCCATCATTTTCTGCATCACAGTTTGTGCAGGTGCTTTTGTATTTCTTGTTTATTTCAAATAAAACAACATATGCACTTCAAACTTTGCAAAACAACAACACATTCTTACTACAATGTGGGGAAAAGCTTTCGGATTTCTCCATGCATAAAAAATACTTGAAATAACTTTTTTACTCAAAAAGAAATTCTCACTTTCTATATTTATGTCTGACCAAAAATTCTGAAAAAAAATCACACATTGTAGTTCTAAAGTAGCTTGACCTGCATAGTTTGAAGTCAATATGTTGTTTCGCTTGAGAGAAACAAAAAAGAGGAACTTTCATGTAGTAAGTTAGAGCATATCCGATAGATGATATATATTTTGGTGCTCCAAACCGGTGATGGTCCAAATTTGGAGCACCAAAATGTGCTTTTTTACATCTCAAAAAAGGCTCAACTCCAACGGATGGTCCAAAATGGAGATGTAAATAAAAGAGCAACTCCAACAGATGGTTCAAAACGAACAATCTAATATTTGAAAAAGCACACACGAAGAGGAAATATTTATCAAGTCACCATCACCGCAACCACTTGGGTTCATGCGAGCAACCTTTGACAAGCAACCGACCCACTTTTGGCATTCGGCGTTGATGGTGGACCAATGTTGGCGAAGAGAGTCGCTCGAATGGAAGTGACCACTTGTGTTGCGCTCATCGAAGTAATCCTTGATGCGTTGTCAATAGGTGTTTACCGTTTGGTCGCTTCCAACGCATGCATCTTGAGAGACTTTCTTCCATGCGGTGCATATCAACACATCCTCCACACTGGTACAATTTCCACTTCTTCCCTTTGCAACAAAGCCCTCATCGTCCATGTCAAGATTATCATCACCATATTGGGTTTCATATTCTTGTGACACATACTCGTGCAACACATAATCATCATTTGCCACATTTGTCGCGTGCAAAAAAGCTTCATCATCAAGACTACAATTGAAGGTACAAACATTCAACATCACATTCTATTTGAAACAACAAACGAGAGCACAACATATATATTTTTTACCTTTGCGACGTATCATCAAACATATTGGAGGCGGTGGCCGTCGGCGTGGCCACATCTTCCTCCATGGCCAGCAGTGACGGCGACGCAGGTGGAGGAACGACTCCTTTTGGCTGCTCAAGGACGCCGTCGGCCGTGGCTACGAGTTGGCGGCCCGAGCCGCCGCGGCTGCCTTCAAGATTTGGGTCGGCCGAGCCGCACTTTCGGCCGGGTTCCGGCCGCGATTCGCCGGCCGTTTGCCTCCACCTCGTGCCTTCGTCGCCTTCGTAGGAACCGCCGGTGTGGTGGCGACCTGGGG